>NC_068387.1:23478712-23785379 GCF_023724105.1 Carassius gibelio
AAATGCTCAACATGTCTATAAACTGACTGCAACTGTGAATTAATTGGTAAGGTTTAATATTTCTATTTGACTAAACAATTAAGTCCAGGTAAGGTACTGCAAATATGGCTTGTGCAATACCACCAAAAACCTGTAATCCCAAAATATAACTAGAAGGAAGGCTTAAGCTCTGGGTAAAGGAACTGAAGCCTTAATGATTACAGCTTAAACTGCATAATGCTTCTTTCCAAATATACTAAAAAAAAAAAACACTCGAGTACAAAATGGTTTATAAAGTTGGCTGCAGCTGCAACTGAGAGGATATTGAATCTCAAGCGTCGTGTTTGCAGAGCAGTGGAGCTCCAGCCTCCCAGTGCACCCTGTGTCCACAGAA
This sequence comes from Carassius gibelio, assembly GCF_023724105.1. NCBI lineage: Eukaryota > Metazoa > Chordata > Actinopteri > Cypriniformes > Cyprinidae > Carassius > Carassius gibelio. The sequence continues at coordinate 23,479,086 of NC_068387.1, forward strand.
GCTTGCTCTTTAAATGTTAGATGCTTTATTTACCTCGCTACATGTGATTGTAGCTGTATGCATAGTTTGCCTCTCATGGCAACATATTTGCCATTTTCAAATCAAATAAAAATATATTCAGATAGAAAACAATTGTTTTCAGTTGAAACAATATATGATAATATTGCAGTTTTACTGTATATTTGATCAAAGAAATTCAGCAGTAAAACTGCAATATTATATTTCAACTGAAAACAAATGTTTTCTATTTGAATATATTTTTATTTATTAAAATATTGTAATTTATTCCTGTGTTGCAAAGATTAATTTTCAGTCTTCAGTGTCACATGATCCTTCAGAAATCATTCTAATATGCTCATTTTCTGCTGATGGAAACCAATTTTCAGGGTTCTTTGATGAATAGGAATTTAAAAAAGAACAGCATTTATTTATATAAATATATTAATTCGTAACATTACATTTAGTCACTTGGTCAATTTAAATGCGCCCTTGCCAAATAAAAGTATTATTTTCTTAAACCTCAATAACCCCGAACTTTTGAATCGTAATGCACAGTAATACTATAAAATTATTATAAATTGCAAAAAATAAAAAAAGAAGTCAAAAGTTTAGACACAAGTTGTTACTATATGTAACTCAATTTATGTTTCTCATGACCGTACAAGCATTTCAAAATAAAGATTTCAGCTTAAATGCTTTGAATTTTTGCAAAAAAACGAAAACTTAATTTATTTAATGAAAGGGTTGGACTGGAGATGAAGAAAAAGCAGCCAATATGTGTCCAGCACACTACTTCAGTGCTGTTTAACAGCAACCCACATTGCACCTCATGAAGTACATCACACATGCAACACAACCTCCAGACAGTGCAAGTCGATACTCCTCTTGAGCTAATGAAATAAGCTTGTTCAAAAAATCTTTAACCACGTTATGTGATTTGTGCGTGTTGTTGACAGTGTGCCTGCTCATTTGCTGGCTGCCATACATCGTTATCTGCTTCTATGAGACACTGACGGGAAAACATAGCCCACAGTCTGCCTCGGCTGTTGCCACATGGCTCATACTCCTCACTTCAGCTCTTAACCCATAGATCAACTCCATTACTCAAATGTAAGCAACTAAGTGCTCCATTTTGATTCTTATAAAGTATGTCATGTGGAATTAGGGTAAAAAGGCAGACAGGTTCCTTACAAGGCAAAAAGGGCTGGGCTGTATGCCAATATATTTTCAGTGTGACAACAAAAACGTGTCAACTATTAGAGATTTTCCTATACCAATTATATGTTCTATACTGCCATATCTTCACACTCTGTTGGTAAAGCAGCCTTGGAAAAATGGAAAGGATTTCCTAAGATTTAAAATGATCTTTAAAATCATATTTTGCAAGGACTTCAGTTAAAATATAGGTAAAAGCAAGAAATGTTTCTTGATCAACAAATCAGCATATTAGAATGATTTCTGATGGATCACTTGACACTGAAGACTGGAGTAATGACTGAATTTTTTTTTTTTTAATTGTAACAATATTTCAAAAAATCTTACAGACCTCAATATGCATTTATGTATTATTATATAAACCAGTTATTGTTGCATTTCAAGGAATTTCATTTAGATTTAATTACTGTAAGAGATTACTATAAATATAAGGTTTTGTTCATACAGCCCATTCCTATGTCATGACAGATAGAAGACAGCCAAGAAGATCATAACACATTCTCCCTGAAAATAAGCTCTCTATTTTTAGAAATGTAATCATGGATAGACATGACCTTTTTTTTTATTGTGGATTAAGCCTTTCCTGGCCTTTTAACTAACAGATGTGACAGCCCATATTAATCTCTGACACATTCAATAATGTTTTGGAAATGTGGCAGGAATTGAATGTGAAGCAGGATTGGAAGCCGAAAGTGGAGATAAAAACTCAAAGGCCGATTCGGGCCACATCGAGAAAAAGAACATGTAGTGGCTATAAATCATGGTAATGATATATGGTTATTTAGATTCTTAGAGATTGCAATTATGTGGGAGGTTTAACATGACCTTGTTTGTATCTCTCAGGAGGTACAGAACAGCGCTGCGCAAAACCCTGAATAAAATCCGGCAGATGTTGGAGTATTTTCGTAAACACTCCCTCTCCCAGTGCACGACCATACAACCATGCCGCGAGAGCAACAGCTTCTCTTCGCCAGCTCCTAGTGTACCTCCGGCACTACAAACAAACAATGAACCCCAACAGGAACTCACACTAGTTTAATTGCGACCCTCACTGACATTTGGTGGTTTGAACAGCACAGAAATAATCATGACTTGGGCATCTGTAACATCGCTTCACCCCAGGACAAGAGGACACTGGGTTGGCGGAACTAACCAGAAGCAATTTCACTGCTTATGATGTCAGACTTCATACAGAATGAAAATAGTGCAATATTCAACAGTAAACGAAAGGACATTAGCGTCAGAAAAAATGTATTGTTTTCTTTTGTGACTTGAACAGAAACGGTGAGCATTTATTTAGAAAAAAATGTGTGCGATGTAATTGTGGAATAAAACCTGTCTGTAAAATCATACATCTACATCTTGGGTGGCTTGAGGGTGAGGACATTTCCAGCCAATTTTCTTTTTTGGGTGAACTACTCCTTTAAAACCATGCATACTCAGAATGATCACAATATAAAATGAGTAACTGTGAAGAAGGGACTAAATCCAAATTATTTTTCTGTAAAAATTTTATGTCATTTTCCTCATTATACTGTCCAGTGTTTGGAATCATTTATTTACAATTATATCTTTTGAGAATCACTAAGACATATAAAAGGTTAGAAACTACTACAGTTAAGTAATGCTTTAAATTGAAATGCAGTAAAAAGAAAATGTGCCCTCTAGTGGACCACCTGCATAGAAAATAGAAACCTACATGAAATCTGACACCAGGTTCACCAGGGACAGTATCTGTGACTTTTGTAATATTGGGAAGGCAATTTTTGCTTCACAGTTTTACACACACATTTTAAATAATAATAAAAAAAGCCAGTTGAGAGAAGTAAAAATGACTTTCCGTGGTAATCCAAAACCATTCATCACTAAGCTAGCTTGTAAACGTGTACTTCAACTGACAAAATTTTACTTGCATTTTCAATTATTTTACATTTTTTAATTGTACCTGATTCACGACCTCAAAGTAGAATGCAAGCGTGGTGTTTGGATCCAGTCCACAGATCTTCCACTGACTTGTGCCACCAGTTCCTATTTCCTATAAGCAGAAGTCAAAATGAATGTCAGTATGTCCTCTGCATTGCCCAGAAAAACACTGAACCTAATAGAAGACATATAGCCTATCTGATTTAAGATAGATGAGCTACTTACATTTTCTGACACACAGGGACCTTTGGCGTTCAGGGAGACACATGGGCCGATTGCTCCAGAAATCTTTATCTCTCTTGAAGTCTGAAATAATGGTTTAATAAGATTATAAGGTAACCCACATGTAGCACAGTTAAATAATGAAAGAATTAAAACGGTCAATACTACAAAACAATATAAAAAGAAAAGCAAGCCACCTTAATCTCAAGAGTCCCTGCAAATACCATCTTAAAGGAACCCTGCTCGTCCTTTGTGAAAACTCTCTGGAAAGTTTGCTTGAACAGGGATGTGTTGAAAGAGTCTGCCATGACCATATAACCCCTGCCATTTATAAAAAGCAGAAAGATATATTGTTGAAGACTAGTTAGTGTCTTAATACATTGAAAGTTTACAATCAGTACAAAAATCCTTTATTAATGCTGCATTATGGACAAAGGAATAGTTTTACACTTTTCTGAGTAAGTGTTTGCCCATACTTAAAAGATTAGGGATAGAAATATGTCTAGATTGTTTTAATATGCACCACAATCCCCTCAAATCTCTAAACATGCACTGTCAGCATGCTCAAAAACAAAATTAAAAAATAAAATGTAAAACCTTTTTTGAATCACTTACTCTGTATAGTTGGTGCAGCACTTCATTTCCAGTAATCCTGTCTGATCCAGAGCGCATGCATAAATATCAATGATGTGTCCATTGGCGGCAGCACGGTTGGCCAAGGCTTCATAGTGCTACAAGGGAATGATTGAAGTACAATTTTAAATGTGTACAGAAAGAACATTCAAACAGAATAGGAATCACTCAGATGTTCAATGTGTAGATGTAATCTCAAATGTGGTAGCTTTTAAGGACCAGCTGATTTTCACAAGTAATGCTGCATGAATAAAAAAAAATATGTAATTGTTTTTCCAGAAATTAACACGTCCAATATTACCGTGTTCTGCTCTGAATTTTCAAACAGTTGAAAACGCAAAAGGTCAGTTTGATTGTGAACTTTCCAGTGCACCTCTGTGACCCATCACTCAACCAGTACAGTCACTTTAAAATACTCCATCTTTATGAAATTACTTGTATCACCAGTATGTGGGTACTTCTACCAAGCCAATCATACAAAAAACAAATACGGGAAGACTCACTTTAGTGGCTTTCTTCATGTACTTGGCATTGTCTTTTTCAATGTCGTGCCAGGATCTAATGGGCGTTTTCAGTTCATCTCCTACCACCATACCCGGACCCTGAGTGGCCGGCCCACCGATGAAAGCCATGATGCGAGCGCCAGTGTTAGGGAAAGTGCACTGCAAGAGGGAAGGAAATGGAGGGCATCAATTAACAAGCACAAAGCTTCGGAAACACTTGATGAATTTATGATCTTATAAGTCTTTTGAATTAAATACTTAATCTAAAATGCTTTTATAACCAATTATATAATTACCGTTGCCGACGTATTAATGTTTTAGAAAACTTTTTAATTACAAAATGTATTTTTGAGCAGAATAGTGAATAAAAAGCTGTCAATTACCAGTCCAGCCATGAGGCATGTCTGGACTGGTATTGTAAACTTATAATTTAGTAACTGAAGCAGACTGTTGAAGAAAATAACATAAATCATGACAGTCACCTCTAACAGCCCAACAGCAATGGAAAGAGCCACTCCGAGTGATCTCAGAGGTCGTTTTCCTTGAGTGACGGGCCAGGGGTCTCTCTGCAACTCTCCCAGCAAATCTGTCAGATTCATATCTATCTTCTGTACTGGCTGCAGAAACCTGTGCACACATATAATCAGTGACCACCATAAATCACACGGCCTTCATTCATATAGGTTTGTTCAACTGGTCCCCCAAGGTTTATTTTTTTCCCCACTACTGTCATCTGATGGAGTTTGGGTTCCTTGTCACTGTTGCCTTTGGCTTTTTAGTTGGGGTTTAAAAGACACTTAATGTTCAGTAATATTATCAATCTGACTGCACTGATACTATCGGATGAGAACAAATCTTGAACTGAATTGTGCTGGATGACGACACTATTGTATTCTGTAGAGATGCTTTACAGCTGAATTAAATTGGTTTCATAATGGCTGGATTTTGCAACTTCGAGACTGTTATTAGACTGAATTGAATCAACATTGAACTTCAGCTAAATAACGACACTGTTGTCTTCTTCAGAGCTGTTTATAGCTGAACAAAACTTAATATACTGAACAGTCTTGAGCTGACACTAGCTAGAGCTGGTTTACAGCAAGATTTGAACTAGTCTCATATTTGATCAAATGTGCATTATTTGTTCTGTTATCACTGTTTATCACTCTGAAGCTGCTTTGATACAATCTATAAAGTATAATGCACTATATAAATAAAGCTGACTTGACAAGCAACTCCAGAGATAGATTAAAAATATCAGAAGTCGAAAAGCAAGCAAGATTCATAAAAGGCATCAATTTGATTGCAAATTATTCATTTATACAGTCTGAAGATTTAAATGTACAAAGCAGCTTTAAAAACACATTTAGCTCACCTGTTTGAAGGAGGAACCTGGGGTTGTTGTGGCCCTCGGCCGGCCTGTGCTGCAGCTGGTTTAGTTAACCCAAGCATCTCCTGTGTACAAGATTTTTTATTAAGAGACATTTGTGGTGATTAGTTTAGTTAAATACCTGTAACTTAAATGTTCTCAAATCACCTGAAGCTGTTTAGCACTGAGGTCTTTGGTGCCCCTGAAGACATAACTCTTAGAGATGCCCTCACAACCCAGCTCGTGAACCTGGACCATGCGTCCAAATGTAATGAGGCCCACCAGAGCAGTAGGAGGTAGCAGGCTGAGGGACATCTGAAGTGACTCCTTTAGCGCCTGCAGATCATCATCTTCCATGCATGTGTCCACCACATACAGGAAGCTCAGAGGCATCTGCGGACCACGCTACAGAAAATAGATAGAACCAACGAGTCAGTTACTATTCATGAATTTTCAAGTGTCTTGGTTTTAGTGATCAGTATTTATATGGCAATGAAAGGTGGTTAATTAAAATGTTTACCTGGACAACATATTCAATAGTGGAGAACTGTGGAAGAAGCTCAGCAGGTTGGTTGACCTCAGATATTCCAGCGTAAGTTGGCGGGAACTATGGCAGGACAAGTGTCATTAATTAATTGACACGTTCAAAAATGCAATGCACTTTTCTTGGGCTGCAACCACTGACCGATAAAATCAATAAGAAAATAATCCATGAATACGATAATCGATTAATGGCATCTGTGCACTGCGCACTTAAAACATCACTTGACTGTAGTATATAATGAATTTCCATATATATTTCTGCATTTAATTGAAATTTTTTTGCCCTAGGGTTGTGATGGTGAGGAAATTATCCCACCGGTTAATCAACGAGTGACAACACCTGTATCACCGTGGGGGCGAGGGCATTCCCTCTTTCCCTCGCTTTACTTCGCTTTTAACTAGCTTGTATTTACTTTCACTTTTGAGTAAGTGGCACTTCAGTGTCAATTGCTTGAATGCAACAACAAAATACAAAGTCAAACTCACTTTAGCCTATATATAAAATGTAAAACTTTTATTAACAAAACAAATAAAAATACACTGTTATAGGACAGGCTATGCCTAATATAAAATAACAAATAACTTACAACAAATAACTGTTGACAAAAGTCAACAGGCAAAATATTACCAAACAGGCACTTTTGCATTTCATTATGAAACTAAATCATCCGCCATCATCTTCTCGCCTCACTCTTCTTATCAGTCAGCTCGACTCACTCTCCTCATTGAAAAAAAATTTAATCTGATCTGTAATGCGACTGTTGTTCGGTGCACTGCATTGAGCGGCTGCGTTCACTTTTTAATTGTAGTGTCTGTTCTTTTACTGAACCAAATATTTTTATTACTTTAAAAATCTAAACGATGGTGGAGGTCGGTGGGCAAGTGACATGCTTCAGCTTAACACCGGTATCACCGTCAGAACCGTCCATCACGACAAGCCTACTTACTGTCAGGCAATCTGGCAGATGTGTGTGCCATTTAATGCATTTGGAATGTGTTTTCCTCAGCCTATAACTAACAATTTACAGTTTTATCCTTATCTGTCAAGCAAGAATTTCCATTTTTGCATAAAGGCTTTTCTTAACAGCAAATGAGTCTCTGTTACTATACATTTTACTAAAAATATTACTTGTTAGAAATTAAATGTAAGTTTAAAATTTTAGATGTAGTTGTTTTTTTCCATGAGAGCAGAAAGAGTAAAGGGACTACTGTAATTTAGTATAAATATATGTTCACACAAGTGAATGTGCATTCCTCCTTCCTTGTGCTTTTTTTTTCTGTTATCATTTTGAATTTGATTTTAACTTCTAATTTTAAATAGTAAACAATAGAACCTCTTTTTTTTACGTAATGTTTAATTTTAAGCCTACATTCAGTATAATTATTTCCACAAAACTGCATATTGTTTTGAGAATGTGGAACAGTTTTGCAAATAACTGATCAGAATTACTTTATCTTTTAATTAAAATTATGATTTATTTTTTAATTTTTTTGCTTTTAATGACCATTTTTGGACTTTTCATCCGATTAATCAAGGAAATGATCTATGGATTAATTCATTATCAAGATAGTCCTTAGTTGCAGCTCTACACTTCACTGCACAAACTGCAATGACTTTACCTGGTTTCTCTGATAACAGAAGTTGCAAGCCCAGAGTTTTGCTCTGTAATCCACCTGACTGCGAAAAAAAAAAAAAGCATATTAATATTAAGGCATCACAAGTAATGTATCCAGCTTTCATAATAAATGTGTTTATTTGGAAATTACGGCAATGGATAAGAAGTCGATCCTCCATCTGTGAACTCATTATGCTGTCTGCTCTGACTTAACAGACTTACCACAGAGGATTGAGCACAGCTCGACATGTGGCCCGGCTGCACAGCACCGGCTCGTACTGAATCGGGGGAAGATCCGGCCGCTCCTTCAGCGGGGTGAACAGAGAGGCCACAGGAACCACCATACGTGTGGCTTCCAGACGACTGGACGGCCAGACGTTCCAACTGAAACGGACGCCATCGCGGTCCTCGTTCTGCTGGATGAATTCCTGGAAGGTCGCCATCACAACCTCTGGAATCTACCAGTTAATAGATAAGAGAGAGATGCGATGATGTATTCAAATAAGACACGCAATCTGATCTGTGTTTATATTACAGTCTGATTTATCATTACCCTTTGGACACAGGGCAAACTATAATGTCACATCATTAAAAGCTTGAATGAGAAAAAAAATACAAATGTATTTAAACATAAAATATTGCATTACTGGCATTATTTTTCTCTGCTTCCTTATTTATTTATTAGTATAGATTATTTAGATTTTATTTTGCCAATTTTTAAATACAACATTTATTATTAATATTATTATGCAATGCATGTTTCTGAACTTTCTCACCATTTTGAAAACTCCAGAGCTACAGATGGGCAACACAAATGCCACGTGTAGATGACAAGTAACTTAAGAGACACTAAAAACGACCAAGTGTGTCAATTACAACACTTTTGGGTAAATATTAAGGTACAAAATAAGCAAGCAAGGCAACAATCTGCACAATTTTCTAATAAGTGATCATTCCAACGTTAGTTTATAATCAATGTTAGGGTAATTTATTTATTTCTCGCAAAGAAAAATACAAAAAATACAACTGTGGTTATGCAGTCAGTTACATAGATAGACAAATCGCACTTTGGTGAATAAGTTTTGTTTTAGTTTTTTCAAGTTTACTTGAACTACATGGATCCACTGGGGGCGTCAGTCCACCCTCCAAAATTAGCCACAGAAAGCTAGTCCGATAGCTTAGGAAATAGATATCATCTTACATCAAAATAAAGATAACTTGAGAGCACAACTACTTTAGAAAGATCTGTTCCCATTAAACATTTCAGTAAACAGCGCCTTAGATGGCCTGCCTGCTGAAGTAAACATGACGCTTCCAGTCAGCACTCCAAATCAAGCTAAATGCCCTTTAAACCCGCGACTTTTCGCCCTACAGTCTAACACTTCTCTTTAATCACCATTAATCATAGAATCATTAGCGTAACATAAATACCATCATCTATTTGTGGAGAGAAAGTGTTTTGACGTACCTGGAGCGTTGATATAGCGTCTCCTCGGAGACTCGTCAGTGACAGCGAGCTCGCGAGCTGATGACGTAGCAGCTCAACATGGAGTCGCTGCCACGTCAAGAGGCCGACACTCGTTTCATAAAGCATTTTAAGAGTTGTTTTATACACTTATCTTTAAGACGTTACTCTTTTTTTATTTTAAAGTATTAAAATTACATATTTATTAAATTAAGGTAAATTAAGTTTAAAATTATTATACTTTAATTTTTTAATTTTATATATAGAAGAAAATTGCCACTTCAGTTAATTGGATAAAGAAATGCACTAAGTTGTAAATGTAATTGATACAATTTAAGTATTAAAACAAAACAAAAAAGTATAATTTTAGGTGACTTTTATTCTGCTTTATCATAAGTTAAACTTAATGGAACAATTATATTTTCACTCATTGATTTTTAAGCTTAAATGTAATAACCTATGATTTAAAAGAACAGATTTTTCTTTTAAGCATTTACAATTATCTGACGAGGGATACAACAAAAAAATTGCTAACTAGTAATCTCTGTGCAAATTTTCAAGATGTTGCTTTGTAAAGTCTGGATTACAAATGTACACAATAAAGATTACAAGTACTATGGACAGTTTTTGTAAAAAGGGAACAAATTAAATATTTGATTACATTTTCAGTATAATTAAATAATAAAGGATAAAAAGACAATTAAAATGCTGTTAAAATGTTGCCATATAAATTTTATTATATCTGACAAAATATTGTAACATACTCTTTTGCAACTACTGTGTCCATCTTCGATACAAAGCCAAAGCTTTTCTATGGTAAGTCGAGAAATTATATTTAATTATAAAATAAACCATGATTTCTACTTATGAATATCTCATGCTATGAAGATGGTCATAGCAATTACGGTGTAAAATCATACAACCTTTACGTCATTACCCTTATTCCAGTTTAGAGATCGTGAAAGTGGTCAGCTATCAGTAAGTCTGACAATATTGTGAAGCATTCAAGTGACTCTGACATCACAAGACACTGCTGGACTTGATCTCAGGAAGCAAAATTTCTTCCAACAGCCCCCATGATCAATCCTTTTCCAGAAGCACTGGGCTTTACATGTAAATGAGCCAGTTTATTGTTTTACACCATTTAAAGAATTCAATTATTTGTGGCAAGACAGAACCATCTTCATCCGCCCAAGTTTTGGTTACTAAAACCATCAAACTCTTTTGCATCCACTGTTTGCAGGTTCTGAGGTTCACATGTTGTTAAATCCCATCATGCCTTTCATATTGCCAGCAGCTCCCTGCTGAAACTGCCTCATCATGGACTGCAGTCCAGCCATGCCGCCTAATAGAAAAAAAGATAAATGTTTTTAAGTAAGGCTTTTACATCCGCCATCTATATTCACAGATCCTCACATGCATCACAGTGACATGTGACATTCAAAAATGCAATTGGTCATATCAAATAGATACTTGCATTCAATAACTGCCCTTTGTTTATTGAAGTTGAATCAAATATTGCTGCCCATGGTCTAGTAAGAAATTAAAGCATTTTAGGGTTAAAAGGGAGCTTATACCCATGTGGTGAAGCACTCTGGGATCCATCATTTTAGCCATCTGCTGGTTCAGTTTTGCCATTTGTGATGGGTTGACGTTCTTGGACATATCCCCTCCTTTAAAACAATGATACCATGAGTCACTGATTTTTAAATGCATCATGAAACTAACACATTTTGAATTAATCAAGTTTAAAAATCACTCAACCTTTGAATAAGCCTTTAATGCCTCCCATCTTCTTGACCATCTGGGCGAACTTTGTGTACTGTGTGAGTAACTCTTGTACATCCCTGGTAGCCACTCCAGATCCCCGGGCCACTCGCTGGATGCGGTTAGGCTGTTTACTAAAGAGCTTGGCACCGTCTTTGTTGTCAAGTTCTGAGATGAAAAACCACAGTCTATGTTAACTAAATTGTTCAAGTTCAAAGCTATGTCTAAACTTTCCAATTTAGACAAGTCAATGCATTATTCTGTTTGTAACCAGTATTAAAACAATCAAATATAGAACATACCCTGGTCATTCATACTATCCATTATTGTCATGAGTTTCTTTAGTCTGGCCATAGACTCCTGCTCATTTCCTTTGCTCATGAAATCTGTTCCAAAGCCTGGGATCATGCCCTGAAGACAAAAAATAAATAGATAAATAAAAGAAAAGAACCACTCATAATTAAATATCCTTTCAGTAAAAGTTGTCATTACCATGATCTGACCAAAGGGTCCCATCTTCATGATGTTCTGAAACTGCTCATACATGTCCCTGAGTGTAAATTGACCTAAGAGAGAGAAATGTCATATCTGATGGTGAAAAGCACTGGAAAATATCTTTATGTAGCATAAAAACACTGAATACACAAAAATACACATTTTTATAAAAAATATTGTTCTAGTTACCATGTTTGAGCTTGTCTATTAGCTCCTCGTTGTCATCAAGCTTTAGTTCATTCACTTTATCAATCAGTCCCTCAATATCTCCCATACCTAGAGTAAAAGTAAGAATTGCAACATAAATAACACAGTTCCAACATCCACTGAACAATCATGAAGGTGAGTTGAAAATGTGCTCACCTTCAGGCCATCCAAGATGTAGTGTTTGTTTCTTAATTGGAACAGATTTGGAGAAATTTAGCATTCCTTCACTTGCTAACTAATGTATCCTCTGCAGTGAATGGGTGCCGTCAGAATGAGAGTCCAAACATCTTATTAAAACATCACAATAATCCACAAGTATTCCACACCATTCCAGTCCATGGACTCCAATCCATATCTTGCTTCACAAGATATTAACTGATGGACTGGAGTCATGTGGATTATTGTGATGTTTTTATCAGCTGTTTGGACTCTCATTCTGACAGCACCCATTCACTGCAGAGAATCCACTGGTGAGCAAGTGAAGGAATGCTAAATTTCTCCAAATCTGTTCTGATCAGGAAACAAACTGATCTACATCTTCGATGGCCTGTGGATAAGCACATTTTAAGGAATTTTTCTTATTTTTCTTATCTTATCTATTCCTTTAAACAGCAACTCTGCACCATATTCAAACCTTACCAAGCAGTTTGCTAATGAAGGGTTGAGTCTTGAAAGGCTCGAAGTCATCAATGTGCTCGCCTGTGCCAATAAAAATGATGGGACTCTTTGTGGCCGCCACACTGTAAACATAAATTACGTCAACCCCTGCATTTACTTACTTGAGTGCTGAAAGTAAAGCACATAAAAGTTTGTACTTACGCACTGAGTGCGCCACCACCCTTAGCATGACCATCCAGTTTGGTGACGATAACAGAAGCCACATCTACCTTGTCTTTGAAGGCCTTAGCCTGAGCCTCACAAGCCTGACCAATGGAGGCGTCCATCACATACACGATGTTGTCAGGTTGCTGTAGGAACGGACGATTAATTATATAATTTGCGTTTTACTATATATTAGTGTTTGATGTTTAATCAAAACAGAGGAACTCTTTCACTTACCACAGCATTTGACACCTGAAGCATTTCTTCAAAAAGTGAGTCTTCCTGTTTATGTCTACCGCTAGTGTCCACAATGATTATTTCAAAGTTTTCTGTCTTGAATTTTTCCACACCCTCTGCAGCTATGATCACTGGATCCATTTCTGTGTAACTGTTAATACACCAACATGAATTAATGATTAGGTTTGGTAAGCAGATTAAATACATTACAAGTGTGGTATTTTAAAAGAAAAACTTTTATTACCTCCCATAAAAGGGTATTCTGGCTTTTGTTGCATTTTGCTTGAGTTGGTCAAAGGCACCTTCATAAACAAACAAAACAATTTGACTTTTTTCAGATGTGCAGAAAGTATAACTGTGCAAATACATGTAAAGATAGAGTCAGCATACCTGCTCTGAATGTGTCAGCACAAATCAAACATGTCTTCCATCCTTTTCTTTGGTAGTAGTATGCCAACTAAAAAAAAGAACAAGGTCAACTTTTTCTAGCCCATCACATGGCAATTAGAAATAACAGCAATATATGTAATAAAAAGTGAGAAGTAAAAGATAAAAGTAAATAGAGACAATAAAGACAATAGTAACACAAGATACACGGCGTAAAAACAGAACTGATGGTAAGTAATAAATACATTATTAACTGAATATAATGTATACAGGATTGCATATAAAAGAGAGATTGTTGATACTTAGTTTTCTTCCTCCAAACATTCTTGCGTTTATGATTAGCTGTATGAAAAGAGGTATATAACCTAAAATCTCAGTGACCCAAGATCTGCTCACCTTAGAACATGTTGTGGTTTTCCCACTGCCCTGCAGACCCACAAACATGATCACATTGTTCTTTCCCTTCGTGGGAGTCCAGGCTTTCACTCCGGGATCCACCAGCTGCAATAAAAACACTCTGTATTTATCTTCTAGAATACAGATCTATCATCAGGCAGTCAATTCCATTTAGTTTAATGTAGTTTCTTTATGTTATGATGAAAGCTCCTGAGCTACAGGGTGTAAACAATTACAAGACTCCCAGAGGAACAATGTGAAATCCAATATTTATCAGACATAAATAGCAAACCATCATTTACCTTGACAAGTTCCTTGAAAACAGCATGCTGGATCATTCTTCTCTTGTTTAGGCCAGAAGCCATTTCCTCCAGATCAATGGCTGCCCTGAGATTACAGAGCAAAAATTAATTTTATAATAGGGAATCTACTATATAAAATGGCCAAAAAAATAAATATAACTTGTTACTTACTTGACATTTTCTCTAAGCTGCTTTACCAACTTGATATTCACATCAGCCTCCAGTAGAGCAGCACAGACCTCCTTGAGCATAGCATTTAATACCTAAATAAAATTGTTAAGAAGTTTACATTTTATGATGGGCCACACTGCTGAACAATCCTGATTTTAAGCTTGCATCACATTCACTGTACCTCCTCATTGATGATTGTGGCATTGCTGAGGGACCTCAAAGCTGAGGTTATCTTCCTCCCCAGATCAGCTAAAACCATTTTTGCGGTTTGAGAGCTGTGAACCTGCAACAGGGGGTTATAGTTACATCAGGTAGCCAAGATTTTTAAACCACCCAGCTATCAGTCATAAAAGCACTGAGTAGAACTGAATGATGACATTAAAAGTGTGTTTGATGTAATGTAGACTTCTTTACTTGTTAGGTCAATGAGACTTTCCAATGTGGTGGGGTTTCCCCCCAAAACAATCCTCCTGTCACTGCTCGCTCTGAACCTCGAGACTTCAGGGGAACCAGAGCAATTATGTTTTCAACCTTAATAAACAAACACAAATCATAACAATGTTATCGCGGATGAGCTGTTCTCTTATTAGAAGCCATGTCCTGGTTGAATCTGGATGACATGGATCGTTACTATGTCAAAACATAAACGTTGCCACACCCATGAGTAATTTTAACTATTATAAAATCATAATAGAATATATATTTGTATGTTTTCTAAGACTGACTCCGTGCAGAAATGAGGCCAGACGTCCGTTGTGAACCCAATTAGCATGGTCGATTTAATTAAAGACATGATTAAATCATGTTTAAATCAAAACAATATCAAATTAAGATTCTCGGTAACCAAATGATTAATATTAAGACATACGTTTCGATTATATATTACTTGCCTAAACTCGCAGCTGCTGTTTTATCGGCGAGTGGAACAGCGACAGACTACAGACGTCATCTAACTCCCAACATCCCGTGACGTGACTTTACTTCCGCGTAAAATAAGAGTTAGCGTTTTATTATGGAAAAATATTATTTGTATTTAAGATTTGTTTTCACTCGTTGTTCATTTAACTTAAGTAAAATTAATATCTGTCTGTGTATATAAATTAAAATATATGTTTATACCATCTTTATTTCTTTAAAAAAAAAATATTCTTTACATTAGAGATGTTGCTCATGGAGCAAAATCTTAAGGAGGAACAGAAGTACATAAAACTGATTTGAACTTAGAACAGAAAGATTGGATTTTTACTTTTAAGAGTCATTAAAATCTAAATAATGCGATTAAAATTACAAATATAAATAGTGTTTTTACAACCCGGAATAGTTAATTAATCAGATGACAAAAATGTACCGTTCTACCTTAACTTATGTCACACGTTTCCCACTAATGCATACATACAGCAGGAGCAGACCCATGTGTTGCTCAGTAGAAGTATGCTTGCAACATAGAGTGTGTTTGTCGTAAGATAAGTATCAAGCGCTTGAATCAATGAATTTTAACGATGCAAAGAAAGAAATTCTGCAGGTGTTGTCCAAGACGGAGAGACAACATCTTCCAAAGCTGTTAGAATGGTTGAAAACTTCCGGTAAATGCACGATTGAAATCTATGGTTATTGTCATGTCAGATTGTTAGATTGTATGCAAGGTGTAACATTTGTTCTGTGTTTTCTCCAGTTTATCTAAAGTATATCTTATTTTAGACAATATTAAGCACTTGATTATTTACTTGTAAATCCGTTTTTTTTCTAATCTATATTTTCAGATGAACTGGATGAATTCCTGGTGGATAACCAAAGTGTTATTCTTCAAAGTATTGCAGAAGACCTAAGGGTTTGCCTGCCATTGGAGGCTATGGTTCCCTCTGAGTCTACGGCTATTCAGAAGGTCTGTTCATTAGATTTTTTTGTATTTTACTTTGGCATTCACAACTACATTGTGAGATCCTAAAGCATACTTTAATGTTCAGACTCAACAGAAACCTCATCCCACTGTACATGTGGATGCATTCTTATATGATGAGGAAACGGTGGATTCATTGTGTGAGGAGGGAAAAATGAGTCGCAACTACTGCCTCGACTGTGGATCGCGCAGAACAGCACCACTGGGTGAGTGTTTGCATGGAGACTGGGCTATGTATTACATAAATACATGCAATAATAAAGCCACATCATAATATGCATTTTTTTATGTTTCACAGAGTTCATCTCGCATTCCTTCTCAATCCCGGAGCTCCAGTTCCTATTCCACAATGTTCTTCCAGACCTCACAGGAAAACTGGTGGTGGATGTGGGATCTAGACTTGGAGCTGTGCTGTTTGGGGTAAGTTGCTGGTAATGGTTTAACTATACACAACTAAACTCATCATTATTGATTGTAAATTACCTGAGATTTACAGGAACAATCCCCCTGGGGCACAAGGGGTTAAAGGAATAGTTCAACCAAAAATTAATATTTGTTGAAAATGTCCTCACCCTCAGGCCATCCAAGATGTAGATGGTTGATTTTCAGATACAGGAACAAATACAGATGAATTTAGGATTACATCACTTACTCACCAATGGATCCTCTGCATTGAATGGGTGCTGACGAGAGTCCAAACATCTGATAAAAACATCACAATAATCCACAAGTAATTCATATGACTCCAGTCTATCAATTAACATCTTGTGAAGTGAAAAGCTACATGTTTATAACAATTTCAACCAATTATAATGCAAGTCCTATATCCATAATATTGCTTTCTCCAGTGAAAATCATCTTATCTAAATCAGGACAGGAATATGCACAGACCAAGCACCAATTACAAGCGAAAAAAGTCCAAAATTTATAAACTAATATGTCAGTGGATTTTAATCTGATGGGACAACATGGGATGGACTTCTTCACCAAAGAAGCATTATTACGGATTATGGATTTATTTTGGCAAGAATTGACTGTTTAAAGGTAAAATGTCTTAACAATGACCTTGTTTCTTTTACACATGTGAACTGGAGTCGTATGGATTACTTGTGAATTTATTGTGATGTTTTTATCAGCATTTTGGACTCTCATTCTGACGGCACCCATTCACTGCAGAGGATCCATTGCTGAGAAAGTGATATAATGCAAAATTTACATCCAGATCTGCTCCAATGAAGAAGTCAATTTGAATAAGAACATTTTCAGCAAATTAAATTTTTGGGGTAAATTATTCCTTAAACAATTTTCCAGTCCAGATCTGTAGCCACTAGGCTACACCAGCTTAAAACATGGTCGGAAGGTTCATCTATATAACTGCCTCAGATAGATCATTTTTCTCTCCTCAGGGCTACCTGTACAGTGCAGCATCTCAGCTTGTGGGGGTTGAAATAAGCTCAGAGTTTGTCAAGCTTCAAACGATGGCTGTAGAGAATTATGGCTTCAGTGACAGAATTCAGGTAATCAATCAAACCATTTCTTTGTCCTATGATAATTGTTTTGTCTGGATAGTCTTTTTTACAAAGATGTTTAATATGCACTGCATAGGTGATTTGTGCAGATATCCGCTCTCAGACTGCCTTAGTGCAAAATACAGACGTTCTGATCATGAACAACGTGTTTGAATACTTCATGGAACCAAGTGATCAAATGCAGTAAGTGCCTAACAAATCATTAAACAAATCATAAATAGTAACTGTCTTAAATTAGGTTTAAATAAAAATTACCAATTTTTTTTCTTGTCTTCCTTTTTTTTTTTTTTTTTTTTTTTTTTTTTTTTTTTTTTTAGAGCTTGGATATTTATTAGTCAGAATTTCAGAAAGAAAGGTGCACTGTTAGTGACTGTACCCAGCATTCAAGAGGCACTTGCTTTACTTCAGGACGCTGTTGTAAGAAGCTTTTTTTAATCTATGCTATTTCTGAATTTGCTATTTCTGAATTTGCTATTTCTATTTTATTGTCAGTCCAATTCCAAACATCAGTACATCAAGAATTCATAAAACAAATCTAATGTTTACAATTTTTATCTTTTCCAGTTCCTAGAGACATTAGCACTCAGCCGATGGATAGAGGAAGTACCACTTGACTACTCTGTTTATCTAAAAAATGACACAGATCCTGATTCTCTCAAGCAAATCCATCTTTATAGAGTACTTTAACCCTCAGAAGAGACTCTTATGATACATTAGAACCAATAAATCCAATTAGCCTCGATGCCTTTAACAGGACAAATGATGCGAATAGATTTAATTAAACACAAAGTATCCTCTTTTGATGAACTTTCACTTGTCAGTTTTTAAATCTGAGTTTGATTGTAAACACATTCATACTTAAAATTGTCAGTTTATGTAACTATACATCATTTTCATATAATCTCTTTGTCATGTTATGTTTGCATTGCTGTATTAAGTAGTCCTTGTTTAGAGATAATATATTTGTTTTCCAGTAAGTGCCCTATTTCTTAGTTTCATAATCTGTTCAAATGCATTTCTGTCTCCAGCTCTTCCTGTTGAAACAGGAAGTATGGGAAGGATTGCTGCTTTTATTTTTTTATTTTTTACAGGCAGAGGTAGTGATTGAAGACTATTTACGTCATCCTTGATATTATATTGCTTTGTGTTTTATTGCAAACTCAGCTAAGTCACCAACTGATGACTTAAGTTGAGAAGTTTAATTTGTTTGTTAACCCATAATAGCTATTAAAATATAAAAATTGTTTATGATAATGTGGCACAACCTTTTGCTAATTGCAATGACTGTCTATAAAGCAAGGATAAAATTATATATTTGCATTTCGTACTCCTACAAGAACACTATCATAGATAATATAGGCAAAACAAACTTTGAAACTTTCAAATTTTGATAATAATGATTAAATTATATTTTAGTTGCATTTTATGATTGTGCGTTCAAGAGAACATTTAGATACACACACTCAAAATGCTTCTAATCATTTGAGAAACTAGGCTTTGTGGTTGGGAAATTTGTCGCAGTGATGGCGCTACAATTATCTACCTTCGTTTCCAACCACAGAATAGCTGTTATCAACTATCAAAGCTTATTCAAATGTATATTAATATTATCCTATAATAATGTCATTCAAAATACATCAAGCTTCTATGGAAAAACTAAAACCCCATTTCCAGTTTCGCCTCCCACTATTGGCTACGGAGGCGTGATTGGCGCTCAAACCATCCAATGGAATGTCGCCATTGTCGTGTAAGCCCCTCCCCCAGCGCTACCCAGTGGGTAAGTGAACTAGAGCGGATCAAAAACTTGTCGTCAACACGCTTAATATCCCCGCTCGGAGAAGTGGGACATATACTACTGTGTTTTTCTTTCTCTTCCGGAGCCGATTATCTTTTTTTACATCACAGATTTGGTAAATATCATCATTCGAAATCCGTGTATAAGGCTCATTTATTATATAGGAACCATGTGTGTGCTTTATATTCGTTTGAATAAAAGAGGGGAAACATGTGGGCTGGATTTTGAACGTCACCCGGGAAGCGCGTGTCATTAACAAAGACTGAAGAATATCGTTATTTTTTTGAAATATTTGAAATCCTAACGGTTCTACTTCAACCAGTTTCGAGGAGTCTCAAAGTCTGACTTTTAATGGAGCCGTATTAATTTGACATCTTTTCAATTTCTAATTGTCTTTCTGTGTCTGTTGTTTTTGAAAGTCTCCGAGAACGATAAAGAGAAAGGAAAGATGCCGCTTCTCCACAAAAAGCCGTTCGTGAGGCAGAAACCGCCGGCTGATATCAGACCCGACGAAGAAGTCTTCCTCTGTAAAGTCACACATGAAATCTTCAGGACCTACGAGTAAGTTATTTTCATTTTATCAACTTTTTTTTTTATTCATTTCAACTTCCCCTTTGATGCTAGTCAACAACAGAAGCGCTAGAAACTAACAACAGAAGTGACAGCCCACATGAAAGTTTTATTTTTCTTTCTTTAAACAACTAGCAACCTGCATTAATCTTGGTTTTATATTTTAAACAAACTTTACTAATGACCCAACACTCCTGGAGTGAAACAACCTTGAATTGATAAAGACTTAAGGTTCCCCCCTCCATACACCCGGCAGGTGTCAGTTGGAGGCCTTTGCTAGTTAGTTAGCTCAGTTTAGCCAACTAAACCACGGTACAGAGAGCAGACTGAGTGGAATAATTCACAAAACTATCTGTTGACGTGGTATAAGAACTTTAATAGTGCCATATCGCTGGTGGGATGTCTCCAGGAAGCCCCTGTTCATAGGTTTTTTGGGGGGTGTTAGCGGAGATGGGACAGACCTCATCAACACACAGGATGTTGTAGCTTAAAACGTGGTCGCTGCTATTGTTAAGTGTGTTAGCCCGATAGAGGCAGGAGTTGTACTGCTCTTTTCATTATGATGTTGATGTCACTTCACATAAGTCCTGTGGAAACTAACTTACTGGTTATGTGAGGCTGGAAAGGGAAATATTATAATGCCCAGTTATGCAGCTATTTGGACCGGTCTAGGAAGTTGTCATTTGTTTTTATAAATGATAACGTTGGGATGATGTATGAAGTAGGATGCATATTATAATTTTACTATAAACTATCATTAGGTTTCTTTACAGTTAGCTCTGCAACTACCAATTACTACCATACCAATAAATGATATACAAAACAGAAAGAACACTGTACAAAACAAAGTAACTAAATACAAAACACTGTAACTAAATGACAACAAAAACAGCTTAATATGCTTTATGATTATTGTTTTGGCTACTTTTATTATTGATTACTTATGATGATATTCATGACATTGGATTTATTTTAAAATCTAAATGTTCATAAATTGATATACATCTTTATTTTGAGTGTCTATTTATTAAGCTTAAATATGAATGGCATACTAGTTGTCTGTAAGAACTTGAATTAGTAACTGTCATGAAGTTACGAATTCTAACCATTTAGAAATAAAAACCAAAATACTTGCATTGTGCACATTTCAAGTGAATACAGCTTATTAAATTGATGCATGTTGTAGGAGAAATAAAATTATTTTACCCCTTTATAGTGTCAAATGTCTTGAGTTGTCATTGAGATTGGTCTTACGATTCATAAGACTGATATGGGAAGTTTTTTATGTTAGATTTACCAACTACTTGGGCATATAAACTAAAACTAGTCTAACTGGTATTAAGTGTGTGTGCAATTGTGTGTTAATAGAGCTTAAAATAATGTCTCTTTTTGATGACAAATGTCTGTTTGATAAGTTATTACTAATAGCAGGTTTGATTATGAATAACTTTTAAAATTGGGGGAAAAAGATATGATTGTAAACAAATAGATGTAAAATGTAAACTTTATTTGTTTTACCCAAAACATGAAATTTTACAAGGTCCATTAGTAGGTTTCAGTACCATGTTCATATCTGTGTAAACCATTAAGCTGTTGGGATAGATAATAACATTACACATTGTGTGGTTTTTTGTGTGTTTGTGTGTTTTGCCAGTGAATTCTTTGAGAGGACCATTCTGTGTAACAGTCTTGTATGGAGCTGTGCGGTGACAGGGAAGCCCGGCCTGACCTACCAGGAAGCCCTGGAGAGTGAGAGGAAAGCCAGACTTAATCTTCAGAAATTTCCCAATGCACTGCTCGTCCCCCTTCTGCACCTGACAGCACTTACACACCGCTCACGTCTGCATGAGATATGCGATGATGTGTACGCTTATGTCAAAGATCGTTTCTTTCCTGGAGAAATAGTGGATGTTGTCACTCGCTCTGGTGCCAGGTGAGAAAATTGCCACTCAACTAATCAACTTAAATCACAGTATGCAGTGTAGTGTTTCTGTTACAGGGCATTTCACCTGAGTGCTGACATTTTTGCTGATGTTCATGGAATCAGCTGTGAAACTTTTTATGAAATAATAAGCAATACTATAAAAAATCTACATTTATTGAAAAAACTTTCGCATATCTGTAATGTTGTTATGTGAACAGTCAGCAGTGAGTAAGATGAGTTTATTCATCACACAGACAAATCTGCTAGCATGCGAATTTGTGAGTCTTTTTTTAATTATTCAACAGAAGAACCATGTTATATGCTGTATATTTTATTGTACAATGCATGTTTATTTTTGTGTGGCACTGAAAATTCAGGCACTACAAGGCTCATTCAATCTGACTTTAAAGTCAGTTTCATCATTTTTGATAATGGGTAAATCTTTGTTCTTGTCTTTTGAATTAAAAAAAAAATAGTAATTTTTTTTTTTAATTGAGAATATACAACAATTATGTAGACGATCCACAACTTTATAAGTATGTGAATAGTGATGAACAATAACCCCATATAAAGCACTGTTTTGAAAATACAATGGCTTAACAGAAGAGAAACACCCAGATGTTCATCGGTGTGTCTCCACCCTTGTCGGCCTCCTCTAGACAAAGCTTTTTTGGAACTCTGAAAGTCCTTTGCAGCTCTGTATACAGTACATTATCAAGTCTTCGAAAAGAAGAATGCCAGTCTAGCATAATTACGAGTCCAGAGAAATAAAGTAAGCCTGTATAAATAATGTATGCCTTTTGTAGGGAGGTTTATCAGAGCTCGGTCCTTTAGGGGAGGATCAGAGTCAGCCATCATAAGCTCACCTTGCAATTTGGAGATAACATAAAGTGATAGGGTGGAGCTTAGAGAAGCACCCTGATTGGCTGAACTGGTACATGAGTTGCACTAGAACTGGCAGAGACAACACGGCGCAGCATGGAGCCCCACTGGTAGACGGGGTGGAGGGGAATTTTTTTTTTTTTTTTTTTTGAAAGACAAGTAGGAAGACCGCTATCTGTGTCTGGCTGAATGCCTGTTCAAACCAAGCATGATAACAATTAAGCTATAGTTCTAAAAATCGTCCTCCATATTAAAGAATAGCAGAGTCCACACTACAACTATAACAATAAAGGATAGAGCATAGAGAAGCATGGAGAAATTGTATCTTTTGAATCATTTTCAGAATTATTTTTTCCAGCTGATGAATGATACATTGACAGCCAAATTATAATGCATCCTACTATTATGAGCTTGAGAATAAACAGATGATATTGTTCGCTGGTGTCGACACTAATATCATTATCTTTATAGTTATCATTCTTGGTGTGAACAGGGCTCGAGTCTTGCTGTCTGAACCAGTCAGTCAAGTAGATCACTCCCAAACGGCCTGCTTGATTCTATATGTTTGGATTTTTTTTTCAAGTTAGTGATGAGATGTGTTTTCTACATTTTAGATAAATCCAATATTTAAAGAGAAGGAAAATGAATGGCTGTTCTAGTAGCCATAGAGATAGGCTTGCATTTTCACAATTTCTTTATGAACTGTGCTTTTAAAATGGATTGAAAACATTTTACCTGTACACATACTGTTTGTAGTAACATTTCAAGTAAAATACTGGTTCCCAAGCTGTCTGATTAAGTCTAGTTTTCATTCGTTCATCATGTAATGTAAAAAAGTATGTTTTTCATATAAATTAGTTAGTAGTTCACACTTTTTTTTTCTATTTGGAACTTAACCAATTCACACAGATTAGTTTAATCGGTTGTAATATTTCCATGCTCAACAGACAACCCTGCAAAATATTGGATGTTACACCTCCTCATTCCAATGGCACAGTCAACGGCCATGTCAGACATCATATAGAGGGAGATTCGATTGTTATCAGTGACAGTGATGAGGAGCCCACAGTCACTTCTCCCAAAACACCAACTAATGGGTCGGTGCTCAGAACTTCCTTTCTATGAAATGCTTCATATGTTTCCAAATCTAAATTGCATGCTTTATGCTTTTTTGTCTAAAGCAAGAAGAAGAAAGCCACCAGTCCATCTTTATTTAAATACAGAGTTCAGCCTGTCAGCCCAGAGGGTTGTGAAACTTTAGTGGTAAAAGCTTCTCAGATTAGGTGAGATACAGATGTTTTTATTATTTTTTTTAAATAGAGATAAATTCATGAAATGTCATAGATGTATGTTTCTCTTGTTTGTTACTCATTGTAAAGTCTTTCACTAATTTCTCCCTCACCCACTTTTGCATTCTATCATATAGTCGTAAGAAGAGTGTTTTTAGTCGAGATCGATTGAAGCTGCTTCTTAAGCAGCACTGTGAACCAATGAAAGGGACCATCCGACTCAAGGTAAACGCAAAATGAAACAAAATCATTCAGATTGCCTATTTTATTTTTATTTTTTTCCTTTTCTGGTTACTGTTTTTTTTTTTTTTTTTTTTTTTTTTCAGCCATCAACAGTTCTAGAATACAAGATAGCCGAACACAGTTTCTCCCACTTCTTCCCGGATGAGCCGCCAGTGTTTGCCTTCAGTCCACCGGGGAAGGGCAGAGGTTGCCGTCCTAATGATACCTCCCCAACAGAGGTGGGTTATTTTGGGCTTAGATGTAATGTTTGCAACTTGGACATCTTCATTCAGGCAATTACAAGTATGGCACACAGGGTTTGCGCTGGTCTTGAAGTCTTAAATTCAGTTGTCAAATTTAAGGCCTTAAAAAGTCTTAAATTGTACAGGAAAGTCTTAATTATAATTTCAAGAGGTCTTAAATTTGGGGACGAAAAGACCAGAATTGCGATATGGCTGAATGTGACGATTAAACTTCAAAAGGCTTCCTTAACTTCATTAAATCAACATGAGTGCTGCAGTTCGAAGAAGGGTGCTGTGCTGCTTTGTGTTCTGCTGTTACCAAGGAAACTGTTAGATTCTACCAAACGCCCCACCTGCTGGCAGAATGAATGAGCATTTTCAATAAAACTGTTGTTTTGTTCAGAGTTAAGAACAATACGAAAATTGACTCGTTTTTACCCTGCAAACACGCAGAGCTTTAAATGTGAACTGGTGGATCAATAAGAAGACAATGCATTATAAAAATCTGAAAAGTGTAGTGGTGTTCGACGTGATCTGCGAATCCAGCAAAATTATCGCAATTTGTTTGAACTATTTGTGGTTTGATATCCAGTATATCACAAAAATGAAACAAAACGCCTACAGTTTTCAATTTTAAAGTATTATATGTCCCTCGGAGCTGCATTAAAGCATGTGTAAATGATTTAATTTGGTTGGAAAAAGCCCAAATGCAAGAATTTGACTCAAAAGATGGTGCACACTTTTAGAAAAAAATGTCTTAAAGGTAAAAATGGCCATAAAACTAGTTGGAAATGATTAATTTCTATTATTGCTGTGAACTTACACACAGATGAAATGAAAAATATAAAAAAATTCAGGGGGGCAGCTGTTAGCACAATTAGAGATAAGATATCAGCACAATAACACTCTATAGCAAAATATTATGTAATTACCGTTATTGATAAAATCCCAGAAAATGATTGAGAGTTTTTTTGTCTATTGCACACATTTTATATTTAATTGATATAATATTTTATCAATAATAATCGTTAAAGTTAAAATAATAATTAATATTTTTGACTCATCCATTTTCTTTAAAATGGCTTAAAGGCTGAAATGTGAAGTTTAGCATTGTATAAAATGTTTTGTTTTTGTGAAAACTTGTATCTGTAAATTATGCTTTTATCAGTAATTTTACAGTTTAATATGGTACTATAGACATTGCCCAACCCCATTCATATGGTATTAATTTTATTTATGCAGGTCTTAAAAAGGTATTAAATTTGAGCTTAAAAATCCTGCAGAAACCCTGGCCACACATCAATTTTTTCAAGAAATAAAAAAATCAGTCTGATGTGGTTTCTCTGATTTGTTTCCTAATTTTAGATGAATTATGGTGAGGAGAAATTCAAACTGATGCAGCAGAAAGAACAGATGATGGCCATGGGTAAGTTTAAAATGCAAAATCCAAGTTACACACTGACTACACATGTGATATGGTGAATTTTGTAATGCATCTGCATAAATTAGCTGTTTCTTTCCATGGCTTGTTTTATGAAGAAAAATTCAAGAAAGAAAGAGAAGATCTATTTGAGGCCAAAAGGAAAGAAAAAGAGGACAAGGAGAAAAAGAGAGAGGAGATGAAGAGGATATTAGAAGAGGAGAAACATAGGCGGAAAGAGGAGAAGGAACGAATGAGACTTCAGAAAGAGAGGGTGAGTTGGAAGGTTTTTTGTTGTTGTTTTTCAGTGCATATATCATCTCTAGTGTTTGTCACACATTTTTGGTCCTACATATGTCAAAGTAAATAATGCTTATATTTTGTTACATTTGATTAATTATTGCACATGTTATACTTTTGTTTGTTGTTTACGGCTAATTGTAAATGTGCTGCAGGAACGAGAGAAGCTAAAGGAGGAAAAGAAAAAATATGCAGAACGATTAAAGTTATGGAGCAAACCTCGAGAGGACCTGGAGTGTGATGACCTAAAGGTAAACATGCCCTCTCAGACTATTAAAATCATTTTTGCAGGAACAAGTACATAAGCAGCAGACTAAACACTGTTTTTAAATGTGCCTGTCTTTAGGAGCTGCCAAAGCCTCTTCCAGTGAAAACACGTCTTCCTCCAGAGCTATTTGGAGATGCTCTGATGGTGCTTGAGTTCCTGAATGCATTTGGAGAGCTGTTTGATCTAAAGGATGAATTCCCTGATGGTGTAACTCTTGGTAAGAAACACTTACTGCTCATAAATGCGTTACACTCTGAGATATTATGCCATTCCCACTCAGTAAATCTAGCGCAAGTATCTTAAAAACATTCTATTTGTTTTTTCTGCCTTAAATCATAACCCATGTGAATCATGCAGATCAGTAATGGTAAACATTGAGGTTGGTAGGTGTTTCAGGTGATGGTGGTTACTGCATGTTGAATGAAATCATGAAATTGCCTTGGGGGCCGTTCACATATTGCGCCTAAAAAAGTGTGGAAAACGATAGGCGTGCCGCTTTCTCCTTCTTTCCAAAGCGCTCGGGCAGTTGCGCTACTGAGGCGCCTGTCATTGCTAAGCAATCATGACACGATCTCTCCATGAAACAAGGACATTTCAGCAAAGGATAAATGGATTTGCAGCACTAAAAATCGCTTGCAATAGCTTTGCTACTAAATTTATTTCAAAATGACAATCCATATATAGCTATGGTCAGCTGTTCCTTCATCTTGGCTGAGCTTTCAAAGTTGTTACGGGAAAGGATGAAGCTGATTGGTTAGTTCTTGTCACATGACCTGCGGTGTGCTTGCGGCTCTCTGAAAAGTAGAGGTGTTTTTAACTCGACGCGTTGCGGACATGCCTGGACCGCGTCGCTTCCATTATGAGCGTGCACACCACGCGCCTACATTGAAAATAACGAACTTGAGCGCGCAAAAGACGCGATATGTGAACGGCCCCTTAAGCAGTTAACTAAAACGGTTAA
This sequence comes from Carassius gibelio, assembly GCF_023724105.1. Lineage (NCBI taxonomy): Eukaryota > Metazoa > Chordata > Actinopteri > Cypriniformes > Cyprinidae > Carassius > Carassius gibelio. Next base: position 23,506,658 of record NC_068387.1, read on the forward strand.
AAAGGTAATGTTTTCTAAACACTTCATGGATGGAATGGTACTGAGACCACTGAATAAGTGCGTGGTACCATCTGCAGGACAGTTAAAAGGGTTCAAGTGGTTCAGATTGCCAATGATAATAGAATAAAAATCTTGCAGAAACCCTGATAACAACTCTATTAATACTTTTACTATATTTTATATATGTTATTAATTATTATCATGATTATTAAAGGGAATATACACTTAGAAATCAAAGGGTCATGAACTGAGTGTACTATTAAAATGTACTATTAAAACATCTTGTAAGTTTCAAAGCTCAAAAGTACTGAAACTAAATTCAGAAAACAAGTCATTTGGGAATGTGCCACTTTATGACATAGTGTGGCTAAGCACCATCTCTGCAGGAGAAGATCAACGCCTATTACTACACTGCCTCTTTAGCCCATTGATATGCGCTTGCAGTAAGTGGAGAGGAAACCGAATCATGCTGATGACATTACAAGATTGCAAGACACTGTGTAATGCAAGTTATGAAAAATAGTCTTTGAATTGGCTTCCTTGTGATCCTAACATATCAGACATGCGTGTTGTTGCTTCATGTACCCAAATTAACCCAAATGTCCCATGTTGTTTTCAGAGTATGTCACGGCAGCGTCCAACTGTTATTTTAATAAGCAAAACTGTAAGCCAATCATAGCAGTGGCATTTACTTGCGAGTCTTGAGTGTGCATCTCCTATAAAAACAATAATACGTTTTTTTTTCTCTTTCTCTCTAGCTGATCACATTGCTTGAATTGATTTTTTTTTAATTAATTAATTAATTAATTTATTATTTCTTTGGGAGACTTTGAGACTAATTTTTTGGAATGCTCCTAATGAGGGTTGTTGCTGTTTACAGAGGTTCTGGAAGAGGCCTTGGTGGGCTCTGATCCTGAGGGGCCACTCTGTGAACTTCTATTCTTCTTCCTTTCGGCCATATTTCAGGCTTTGGCAGAGGAACAGGAGCAAGTGGCCAAAGACCAGGTGGCTGAAGCGGACACCAAAGGTAAGAGTTACAGAGGTTACAACTAGGGGTGTGCACAAATAGTCAGATATTTTAATATTCAATCTGTAATTATTATTTGAAAAAATAAAAACACTATTTACATTTTACTACCTGTTGCTTTCCTACCTGTTAATGCAGGGAATCCATGTTAAATCTTTAGCATGCAAACTAACTTTCAGTTATAACTAAATGCACTGTTTTTGCGCTGTGGAGTTATGTATGTGATTGCAGAATTTTTTTCAACTAAAAGAAAACCTTGAGATGTAAAATTGTTTTAGATCATTTTTGTGTATAATGCTTAATCATAAGCTTGTTCAGAAATGGTGAAAAAAAACTTGATTATTAAAAAGAATTGTCTTTCTCATTATCATGTAAATCATGCGTCATGTAAATAAATATTGATTTTTTTTTTTTATTAGCCCAAATATTCAAATACAATATTTTGGAAAAATTTGCATCCCTAGTTACAGCTTATTTATAATACAGAGACTAAACGGAAGATATCTCAATTTGGGAAATATTTTGCTTTATTAAAATCTTACAGACAGATATACTTTCTGTAAAAGTAAACAAAAATAAGTTTAAGGATTTTTTAGAAATATTTTATCGATTTGTTAAAAGATTTTCAGCCCATTAGTTCACCTAGCTGACATATGGTTTACCACTACTAGTCCTGAAATGTTATTTTACCTTCAGTATCCTGGCGAGTCAGGTTTGAATGACTGTGGGTTTCATTCTTAGATCTTAGTGAAGCTCTGGAGGATGACGCTGACCCCACACAGTTTGCCATCAGCGCTGTGGCATCTCTTGCTGCTGCCTGGCCACAACTGCACCAAGGTCAGATGTGCCCTGATATATGTCTGTCTTTATGACCACTTAAAGAATTATAACTTTGTGCCTTTATGAATAATATAGACTGTTATAATATATACTTTCAGTAAATTCAAACAACCAGTGGAACCATGTTTCTTCTTTCTCTTTCACAGGCTGTAGTCTGAAGCAGTTGGATCTGGACAGCTGTACTCTCTCTGAGATTCTGAGGCTGCATATCCTGGCATCGGGGGCAGATTGCATGTCCACCAATGCAAAGTTTCGCTACCAGAAACAGGGGGGGTTTGGCTCCACAGATGACCCCTGTGTGGAGCTGTGTCTGTCAAACCAGTGCCTGCTCAAAAAGCTCTCCTGCATTGCTGTCTATGACCTGCTGCCTGGTTGGTGTTTTTATTTTTTTTATATATTTTTTTTATATACATTGGGGTCCAAAAGTCTGAAAATCTGAGATTGAATTGAGAATTTTTTAGTTTTTCTCATTTTGGGGGGAAATAAATTAATAAAAAAAAATTAACATTTTAGGATTTTGCACAGTCTAATTTTGTTACATGTGTGTTCAGGAGAGAAGCTAAAGATCCTCCATTCTTTGTGTGGAAAACTGCTGACTTTGGTATCTACAAGAGACTTTATAGAAGACAATGCAGACGAGCAGAGATCTGCCAAGCAGGAATTGCGAGAGCTTAAAGCTGAACAGCATCGCAGAGAACGAGAAGAAGCTGCAGAGAGGTACGGCATAGCTGGGTCTGGGTAGCACCATATTTTAGACCGAAATGCAAACAAGGCTGTAAGGGATAGAAGTACAACACGTTCAATGAATGTTCTGTTGTTTTACAACATACTGATTTTTTTTTTTAAGCTGATAAAACATGATCTAGGACTTTTATACGCTTGGTTTCCACTCGCTTTAAATGTAATATGGCATTAAACCTGACTATGGTCTATCACATAGACTTGTGCTTAGAAACCAATAGTTGCACCACCTTATTTCAGGGTTCGAAAAAGAAAGGAGGAGAAGCTAAGGGAACAGGAGCAGAAATTGAAAGAAAAACATGAAAAACTCAAAGAGGAGGCAAGAAATGGAGACAGTGTTTCAGGGTAAGCTGAACCAATAAACCAATACTCAATCCCTGGGTTTTGGGACAAAGCTTACATTCCAGTCCACATGTTTGATTAAACTTGTTTCTGTCTGTTGGTTGTAGAGAGGAGTTGGACATCAGCACAGAAAGCCAGGAAGGTCATGCTGAGCAAAACACAGAGGATGAGGAGGAGCAACCAACCAAATCTAAGAAATGTATCAGCTTTTAAAATTGTCGGCAGAAATATCATATCAGTTTACTTTAAGATAAATTCTTGGTCTTATTATAATCGATTTTTCAGTTTAATAAACCTGTAAGTGGTATGAGAAATTTTGAACTTTAAAGGTCACGTTTTTCGTGCTTTTTTGAGGCTTTGATTGTGTTTAAAAAAAGTGAAAAGTGAAGTGACATTCAGCCAAGTATGGTGACCCATACTCAGAATTTGTGCTCTGAATTTAACCCATCCGAAATGCGCACACACACAGAGCAGTGAACACACACACACACACACTGTGAGCACACACCCAGAGCAGTGGGCAGCCATTTATGCTGCAGCGCCCGGGGAGCAGTTGGGGGTTCGATGCCTTGCTCAAGGGCACCTAAGTCGTGGTATTGAAGGTGGAGAGAGAGCTGTTCATGCACTACCCCCACCCACAATTCCCTCCGGCCCGAGACTAGAACTCACAACCTTTCAATTGGGAGTCCAACCCTCTAACCATTAGGCCACGACTTCCCCTACAGTGTGCAATATAACATGTTCATGTTTCGCGTGTAAAAATTGTGTGTATTTTTCACACAATTTACTTATCTGTATACCGCCGTTTTCACTGTCATAAAAACGGGCTGATGACTTCCTTGTTCTATGAAGTCCCTCCTTCAGAAATATGTAACGAGTTCTGATAGTGCCAGCGGTTCCTGTGTTGTGATTCGACAGCAGTTTAGTGCAGGTTGCCCTCCTGGAAACGTGATTTGGGCTAGTTTTGGACTAGTTATGAGAAGCAAGTGGGCAGGATTTGTTTTGAAAACCTGGCAATTCTGATCTGAACGCACGTGCTGGAGATGTACCTCTAATCACAGAACGCCTTTACTGACGAGATGCGCATGGAAAACGCATTACATTTTTTGCATAGCCCTAACATCTAGTTAACAAAGCTAAACAGCATTGCCCTTTCTGTAATAAGTTACAGAAACCGTTAAACGTACCAACTTAAATAATAAAATACACTTACCGGTTGTGGTCCATAAACAGTGCCTACAGGGTAACAAAGAGGGAACTGCTCCATCTTTCAGGAATAATCTTTGTGCGAATCCGGCATTAAACTGATTGAGATTGGGAAGCTTTCCTCAGCAAAATGTGCTGCACATAGTTTTACATGTGGTTTATAATTTCGGGAACCAGGTTAAACATAAATTGTAACCATTCATCTCAAAGTACGGCGTCCCTGGGAAGCCCAAACAAAGATGATTGGACTCTGAGATGAAAATAACAGCGTTTCAACGACATGGCGACAAACGCAACTCTTCCTCTTTTCCGTCGGAGCACAACAAGACCACGTCCCCTTTTTGTGTAATCCTGTGGGCGGAGGTTAGTCAAAAAACGTTCCAGTGACGTCATTACTGCAGGAAGTAGAGGGATGTAGTCCAAACAGGTCGTTCGATGTAAGCGAATTCTGTTAAATAAAATATCTCTCTTGGCATTGAACTTTCAGCTTTAGAATTTTACAGATATTATTTATACTCTTAACAACAACATTACACACTAACTACAGTTTGAAACATGGGATCACGAAGAACGGGACCTTTAATGATTTATGGTTACATTTATACATTTATATTACATTTTAGCAGTTCTTGCTTGCCCTGAGAAATGGTTGTTAAAATTCTATAACAAATCTATTCATATGTTTTTGTTCTCCAGTAAAGAAAACAGACAACCTCCCGAAAGAGAAACCGGTGGGTGAGGTTGAAATGAAAGAGAGTCTGAGCCCAGAGGAGTTACAGCAACAGCAGCTCAAAGAGAAAGAACTCCTGGAGCGCATTCAGAAAGCTATGGCCTGCACCTACATCCTGCCTCTCGGCCGAGACCGCCTTTATCGCCGCTACTGGATTTTTCCTGCTGCCGGGGCACTGTTTGTCGAGGAAGACTTCTTTGGCCTGACAGAGGACATGCTAGATCCCCGTCCTACTCCCGAACCTAAAATAGAAGAGCTTTCCTCAACTGAGAGCCCTGTTAAGACCGATGCCATCACTGAGGACCCAATGCTGGTCCAGAATACCTCACCGCCAGTCAACCGGCCTAATCAGTGGTTCTTCTACAGCACACCTGAGGAGGTAGAGCAGCTCATAGAGGCCCTAAACCCTCGTGGAAACAGAGAGAGCAGCCTTAAAGAGACACTTCTGCAGGAGAAGGAGCACATTGTTCAGCTGATGGATAGCAAAGCTGTTCAGCGTTACCATTACTCAGGTACTATGGGATTTTTTAAAGAACATCAGGCCAGACATCCAAATGCTCGCGCCTATCATTAATCGACCTCAAATATGGTCGACACTAATCCTGTTCTAATGTTAACACTAAAAACTGAACAGCAACACGCTCTCTTGGCGCTCTCTTGCTCTTAAAATGGGCTACTCCATCATTTTTGGTCCTACAGATAAGAGTAGTACATATTTTAAATCTGTGAAGACTACATTTATTTGTGTGCACACACAATAATACAATAAAAACAAACTTAAGTGCTTTTGTAAAATAATGATAGCCAACCGGATGCACTTTCTTCAGGCTCGGTCTGTGAACTTTAGCGCGATATAAATTGAGTGTGTATATCTTTACCTTACAGATAAAAAAATCTATAGAGTGAAATGTGTACTTTCAAATGAACCAATTCAAATGGAAGACAAATATTCTCCGATTTTGTAATCCGTATGAAACGTACACAGACGCATCACTACTGCAAAGATGACAGTCAGTGTCACCGACTTCATCTCTTAAACCAAAAACAAAGAAAGCACTAGTTTATCAATTTAATTATTAAAATGTTAATGCAGCCAACTTTCATTGACACATTCATAATCATTAGTCTACTACTTCTGGTGCGCTATGGCAAGCTTTATGATTGCGCTTGAGCGCTTATTTGGCTATAGACTATAAACGTACGATTAGTCGACTAATGCTTCAAATGAATGACTACTGGTCAACCAGAAAAATCCATAGTCGAGGGCAGTTCTACTTTTATATTTATTTATATTATATATAAATTCAGCATTGGTGAGCATAAGAGGGGAAAAAAAATTATTTGTTAATCCAAACAATGTGTCATTTATTGTGCAGATGAATCTCTGCAAGAGACCCAAACCAGCACTTTAAAGCCAAAAGTTGGCCCGTCTTACACACAAAGCACTGTACCTGCTGAGCGCTTCATGGAGAACCGTCTCAGAGATCTACTACTGGATATTGAGGACCGCATCTATCAAGGAACTCTGGGGGCAATTAAAGTATGTTGATTGTATTGACCACATTCCAATGTTGTGACTATTGTATCTCTTACAGTGCGTTGTAGCTTGATCTGGTCAACATCCCCCCTCTTATTTTTATTTTTAATTTATTGGTTGCACTTTATTTTACAGTACGTGTACTAACATGTACTTATAATGTACTTACAGTGTATTTACCTAAGAAAATCCTGGTAATACAAGGGGAAGGGTTAGGTTTAGGGGTAGGTTCAGGGTTAGTACCTAGTTATTACATAGTTATTGTAATTACTATAATAAGTACATACTATGTACATGAGGAACAGGACTGTAAAAAAGTGCTACCAATTTATTTTTATTTTTTTATTGTGCCTCTGAAAAGGTGATGGACAGAAACTCATGGAGAGTTGCACTGGAAAATGGAAACATTGAACTGCTAAATCCCCAGTCCAAAGGTAACGGGCTGATCAACAGAGAAGAGGAGCCAATGGAGATTTATGAGAATCACGTCAAAGTCAAAGACAGGTTATTTTACTTTAATAGCTGTGTATTTTTATTTCTGTGTTCAAACAGAGTCTGATGTTTGAATCCTCATGTTTAGGTTGCAAGAATTGAAGGCTGAGGGTCAGAGTGCCACGTCCACTGCTGTGAGCACACCACAACCAGTCAATAACATTGTCCACTATTTGGCATATGCTCTTGCACAGATTGAGCAGGGCATAGAGCGCAAGTTCCTGAAAGCTCCTCTAGGTAAGATCTGTTACTTCTATGGTTTCTTCTGAAACTTTGAGGGTATAAGAATGTGTTCCTGAAAACTATATGGATGAGAGATGTCAACGATTATTGATGGTTAATTTAAATTATTTAATTTTGGGCAGGGCTTGAAAACGGAAAAAAATATTCAATGGGTTCACTCTGAGCAAAATCTATATTTTATGTTCCTGTTTCTGCGTTCCTCTGTATTATTACTGTTCCAAAACTGATTCAGGGTTTTTTTTTTGTTTGTTTTTTTGCCTATAATATGTTTAAGGCCCGTTCACACAAAGCACGGTAACTATAAAGATAACGATAAAGTTCTAAAAATCATTCTCACTATTAAAGAATAGCAGATTCCACACAACAACTATAACGATAAAGGCACAGATAAATTATATCTTTGGAATCACTTTCAGAACGATTTTATTTTTCCTGATGAACGATTCCTGATGCTAACTAATCAGAATCAATCCTGCTGTAATGAGCTCGAGAATTTAATGCAGGAGACGCGCGTCTGCTTAGAATACACAGATAATATTGTTCGGTGGTGTGGACACTAATATTGTTATCTTTATAGTAATCTTTATAGTTATCGTTCTTGGTGTGAATGCAATGCAGCAGCATCTTTTCTAGATTTTGGCCAAATGTAGGCTACTAAACAAAAGAAAAAAATCTATCAAGACATTAAAGTATTTTTAAGATATTTAAAAATGTTTGCTGCATTATTAAAAATACCCTACTTGTATAAGACTGCATTTTGAGAGTAAAAAAAAAAAACATAAGTAGCGTATAGGCTCACGTCACATTTCGTTAGCCCTATTATATTTAGAAATAATGTAGGCTAAAATGCCTGTAGGATAAAGCAAAATGTTTACAAACATTATAAACGCAGTTATTAGTTTCTCTCCAAAACAAATACTCTAAAGTTAAAGCTATGTGTTTAGGCTATAAAAACATCAATCCAGAAACAAATTAACTTTGAAGAGAAAATGATGCCTTCCTCTCTCATTTGGCATAAATGTACAACTGGAATTCATGATCGGTTGACAGCAAATTTCAAAGATTAAATGGAACAACAAAATAGCATTAATGGCCATCTCAATTTTTTCTGTTTGGAACCATAAAATCATATTTAGTTTCATTTAATGTTGTTCCTTAAATAAACCATGATTTTGCTAAAATGAGGGAACAAATTAACAAAGCGAATTCTTAATTCATGGCCATGAAATCTTTAATTTGCGTATGCTATAATAACGAATGCAGTTTGTGTTCGGTGGATGTTCTCCAAAATGGCGCTAATATCGGCCCGATATTTCAAATATATACAAATGACAAATATCGGCCCAATATATCGGTCAACCTCTACACAGATGCATTTTGCAGCATTAAGGTTAATGCAGATGCATTTGCAGCATTAAGGTTATTAATTGATCATAATTTAAACTACGATCGATCATGGGAATTATTGAATATTGACATCCCTAAATGCAAAGGAGTTGGATGGAAACCTGGCTTGTCTGCATCAAACCATGCTTCCGAACAAATGTAAGTCACTGTTCTGGGCAGCTCCAGGACAGCTGTCTCCCAGGACTGTTGTTGAATCTTCCAAAAGTTTGGCTTGGGCAGCACTTTTCACCGCACCAATAACACGGGGCTGCCCGTCGACATGCCTGACTTTAAATCGGCGCTACTAAACACTGATATCGGCCAATGCCGATATATTAAAAAATGACAAATATCGGCCGACCTCTACACAGACGCATTTTGCAGCATTAAGGTTAATGATTAATTGGTTAATTCTTAATTTAAACTCGAGCATGGAAATTATTGAAAATTTACATCCCTAATTTGGACTATTGTTTTGTTTGTAGAAATGTTTTTTTCATTTTTAATTCATTGATTTCTAATTGTTTTGGTTTTAATCAGGTGATGAGGATACCAAGAAAGACCAGAAGTTGAAGAAAAAGGACAAAAAGAAAGATGACGACCAGTCCAGCGAGAAAGATGGTAAATCTTATTGACCAAAAAAAAACTTCTCAAAAAGCGTTTTCCCTTTTAAAGGGGTCATATGATGCGATTTAAAGTTTTCCTTTCTCTTTGGAGTGTCATTCACGCTTAGTGAATGGATAGGATTCCTAAAGTTGCAAAGGCTGAAGTCTAAAACCCAAATAGATATTCTTTAGACTTAAGATATTCTTAAGTTAAGACTCGTCCATAACCTCCTAAAACGCCTAGTCCCCACATGTCTACATCACTGTGTGGGAAGATTTGCATAACATGGCCCAAATGTTCACGTAAAGAAAGAAGGCATAACTTTTCTTGCTGTAGTATTGTTACCATTGTTTTTCACAATGCACTGGATAGCTGGCCAAGCATAGCACACCTCCCTTTTCAAGACGATGAGCTTTGTACGTCGCACATAGAGAACCAATAATGTACAGTATCTGGAAAAGGTTTTTTTTTTTTTTTTTTTTTTTTTTTTTTTTTTTTTTTTTTTTTTTTAACCTTAAACCGCATAAGCACATTTCATCACACCAAATACACAAAATAATGGTTTTTTTTTTAGCAACGTCATATGACCCCTTTAACACATTGTTTTAAATTACAAGTTCTAAACCTGTTTTCCTCAACAGATGGCAGTGAAAGTGGACGGCAGGTGAAAACTGTGCAAGAACGCTGGCGTGAGTCTTTGTTGTCCTGCTCCAGCTTGTCGCAGGTTTTCTTGCATCTTTCCACACTTGAGCGCAGCATAGTCTGGGCCAAATCCATCCTCAATGCCCGCTGTAAGGTGTGTCGAAGGAAAGGAGACGCTGAGAACATGCTTCTATGTGACGCCTGTGACAGAGGCTATCATATTTTCTGTGTTCGGCCAAAACTGAAGGTAAGAACCATAGTTTTTGAAAGGTTTGATTCAGTTGAAGCTTATTACTTGTTATTTTTCATAAACCCCGAATTGCCATGCAGATATAAAAGGGTACTCCACTCCAAAATAAAAGATTTCCAAACCTGTAAAAGCTTTTTTCATCTTCCAAAAAAGATATTTTGGATGAAAACCGTGAGGTTTGTGTCTGCCCCATAGACTGCCAAGTAAAATTAAACTGTCAAGGTCCAGAAAAGTATGAAAGACATCATCTGAATAGTCCATCTGCCATCAGTGGTTCAACCGTAAGGTTATGAAGCAACTAGAATCCTTTTTTTACGTGAAGAAAAAAATAACAACTTTATTCAACAATTCATCTAATGTCTTTTCACATCAAGGTAGCACCATTTCGGAGAATATCTGCTGTGCTGCACTAATGCACTGTTTTCATTCAAATCAGTGTAAATAATAAATACACGTAGAAAACATATCTTTGTGTCACAGGTGACACAATAGCGTATGCAGTTTGTGTTCAGTGGATACTCTCCAAAATGGCTCTGTGGTGATGCGGAGAGACACCGAGGAGACAAATTGTTGAATAAAGTCATTATTTTGGTTTTATTATTGATCATATTTTGAAAATGATCCGAATAAATGGTGGTTGAGTTCACAATGCTGTGTGAACTCAACCAATCAGCATGTTTAGTGCCCAAGTCCTGGCCCGGAAGGTTTCTGGAACTTTGAAAAAGTACTACCTCGCCAGCAGGGAATTTCTGAGGGGCATTTTTTTTACCCAGAACTTTTAGTTCCTGGTTCCTGTGGTGGAAACACACAGAGTACCAGCCCAAAGTCCCTAGTTCCTGGTTAAGTTCCAGAGGTGGAAACGTGGCTTTAGATACTCTTCTGGACCTTGACATTGTAATTTACTTGCCAGTCAATGGGAAAAGCCTCCCTGTTTTCATCTAATATATCTTAAATTGTATTCCAAAGACAAATAAAGCTTTTAAGGGTTTGGAGCGACATGGGGGTAAGTGATTTAATGACACTATTTTCATTTTTTGGTGGATTATCCCTTTAAGGTGTGTATGTATAAACAAACACATGCAGCCGAGGATAAAATAGACATGCATATCAGCAATCTGTTAATAAATTGCTTATTTACTTGTAAATAGAAAACCTCTTAAACTTCTTGAAAGTTTGGATTATTCCTTCATTTGTTTTACAGGCTGTTTTCTCTGAAGACTGGTTCTGTCCTGAATGCCGTCCCAAACAGCGTTCCCACAGGATCAACTCCCGTCAGCGTTCCTCTATTGACTCTGAAGAAGAAATGGAGGATGAGGAGGAGTCTGAACAAGAGGAAGAAGAATCAGAAGAGGAAGAAGAGGAGTCAGAAGAAGAACAGTCAGAGGAGGAAGAGTTAGTGGACTACGATTTTTCTTTATTTTGCTTTTGTTTTTTTTGCCATTTACTTATTAAATCCGGAAAGATATCATGAACATTGTTTTCTTTTTTCTTGTTTATTTAACAGTGTGCCCAAGAAGGCTGCTGTCAAACTGCCTCCACGTAGCAATAAAGGAGGTCGTTTGAACACCAGATCAAAACAGGCTGAATCAAGTCATTCCACTCCTCGCTCACAGCAGAGCACACCCAAACAGAACCAGTCTGCTAATAAAGGAGGCTCCAAAAACTCAGGGAAGAAGTCCACCCCAGTATCCAATGGCAAGCCCCCTCCCCGGGCAGGAAGCCGCTCCAGTGCTCGTCTTAGCCTAGAGGTGCTCGCTGCTAATGGCACAACCAAATCCAACCAGTCCAGTCCTACAGCAAAGAATAACTCTAGGGACTCTAGGAAGAGACCCAGTACTGGTAAGGAGTGTCCATAAATTCATGCGCACATACACGCATTAAATAAATCAGCTTAAAGGAAATTAATTTACTGCATCACATCAAATTAGGATGGCTAAAATAAAATAAACAAAAATAAAAAAGGTAATTATGACTTGCCTCAGTCACAAATAATACTCTGCCATGAAATAATAGAAATAATAATAATAATCTCACAGTTCTTACTATTTTTTGTGTAATGGCAAGTTTATAGATCACTATTCTGTCTTTTTTTCCCCTCAGAATTCAGTTTGTATTTCACAGTTGTAAATTATAAACTTGTAAATTCCATCTTGCAATTTTTTCCTCACAATTCTGACATCTCACAAGTCTTTTAATGTTTCCAGAACAATAAAAAAGAAAGGGACTTCTTAGGATTGGAGTTAATTACATGATTAATCTTTAACTAAATGCAGACACTTGTTCATTTCCTCTGAGACTTCTTGTTCATATCTCATCTATTGTGGTTTGCCACTGTTTCTCCAGCAGAGGTCTCCCCAAAAGCCAAGGTCGTTTTGGCTCCAGCCACCACTTCATCCAATCGTCGAAGCTCAGGGAGAAACTTAGGCGTCCACGAGCTGTCAGCCTGTGAGCTGCTCACTGTGGACCTGGTCAGACACGAGGACAGCTGGCCTTTCAAGAAACTGGTATCCAGGACTCAGGTAGTGCATTTAGAAGTTACCATCTATAACAAGGTCATAGAGCTTCAATTCTTGGTTTACGACCAGCTGTACTCCTAAATCTGTGCAGTTGTTAAGTGACCTCTCACTTTTATAGTTTTACACCTGAGGCATTATTTTCATGGTTTTAATCACTACTTTTATTGCACATATTTCCAGGTGCCTGATTACTATGACATAATCAAAAAACCCATCGCCTTGAGCACAATCAGGGAAAAGGTTAACAACTGTGAATATCAAACTGCTGGTAAGTCAGTCATTTTTTGTTTTGTTGAAGCAAGGATTAAATTAAACTAGTTTTCACATAAGTCTATATTTAACTATAAGGTTTTCAATTCACCTGTTCAAAACCGTCTGATTTAAGAATAGTTTTATTAAGTTTAATTAACTTTGGAAAGCGTTTGGAAGATGCTTTCATACAAATCGACTTGCTTCACATCTGAAGTACACATTGCATCTAAGTGGGGATGGAATTGAAGGTTTTTTCTACACTAATTGACTTTTCAAAAACAGAAATATCCACTTGAGTAAATGAAAATGTAATTTGGAATGAACCTTACCTAAAACCCTTTAACGGCTTGAAAGAGTCGCACAACATAAATCATTGCTAAATGTTATTCTTTTGTGTTAATCTTATAGTGGAGTATATCGAGGATGTGGAGCTCATGTTTTCCAACTGTCTGGAGTACAACTCTCGCAACACCAATGAAGCAAAGGCTGGTCTACGGCTCCAGGCCTTCTTCCATTCTGAGCTTCAGAGACTCGGCCTGGCTGAACGCATGACTCCTCCACAGAAACGGTCACGGATGTAAACGGAAGCCCATCTTCCACACAAACACACCAACTGGCCGAGACTAAAGACCAGTTCATAATCTGGTGTCTAATTATGTTGTTCTGTGGCATTTGTGGAATGTTCATGAACATTCCAGTGTGGTGTGAAGAAAATTCTACATTGCTCTTGTGAGTGCAAGCAAAACGGCATATCAAGCGGCATTTATCTTCACAGCTAGTGACAGGACTGTAAATCGGCCTTTAATCCTATGGAGCAAAGAATAAGTCCTTCACTAGCGGGAGAAAGGAAAAACAACTGTGCTGTGAATTAAAAAAAAAACAAAAAAAAAAAAACATTTACATTGTTTTCTAAAAGGTTTTTTTGCGTTCAAACATTAACTCAGGACAGAAAGCATTGTGTCTTTGTCTGCATTTTCAAAATGGTGCATTTTTATTTTATTTTTTGTACTTCAACTGTGTTTCTAGACTACTATTGTGTATAGATTTTTACAGACCCGAGTCTTCTATTTTGATGATAAATTAAGTCTCACAGCTCAAAGGAACAATCAGAATTTGTTTTGTAGTTGTATAGATTAACTCGGTTCTTTCGTTCAGGTCCCTATCGCTTGCATAAACACTAAGTAGGAACCAAAACATCCCATTTTGTTGCTTCCCCTTTCAGTGTTTGGTTATTTATTATTAGATTTAGGTATAATTTGTTTGCTTTATTTATATAATTGTCTTTATAGGTTATGTCCCCCATCACCCTTCTCTTTCAGAAAGATGTATGATTAAATTTTCTTTTCATGGGTCTTAAGATTCATATTACTCAGTGTAATTTTTTTTTTATGAATGTAAAATAAATTTTGTTCGTATTTGGCTTGACCACTTTTTTTTTCATTACTGATTTTCAGGTATGCATAAACTACGTTTTTGAGTTAGGTGCACTTTAAATGAAGATTGAAAACCTGGCTTTGTCCATTTAAATAGTGTACGCTATATAATATTGTATTAAATTGTAACAGGTTATCAACTGATGTGCCTGAAACTACTAATGCAGAAGGTAATTTATGATGAATATTTGTTTTTACTAATTATTATCTGGTCTAAAATACAACTGCAAGATATTGCTCTTATATAGAGTAAAATGTTCGAGTCTTATGTAATTCATATACACTGTCATTCTCATTACATTTAAATGATAGTTTTAAACGATATAATGCAAAGTTGTAATTCAAAACTCTGGTGGCACATATTTGTCCATTTCATTGCCAAGTGTCCCAATGACAGTGCATATGCTTGAGCAGCCCTTCACTGCGGCTGTGCAGTGATTCTCTCTCTCTCTCTCTCTCTCTCTCTCTCTCTCTCTCTCTCTCTCTCTCTCTCTCTCTCTCTCTCTCTCTCTCTCTCTCTCTCTCTCTCTCTCTCTCTCTCTCACACACACTCGCACTGGCTCGGCTGTTCAGATTCCCTGATAGAAGAACCAAGAAAATAATCGTTTATTGATTCACCGCGTCGGACAGCATGGTAAGAACAGGTCTTCTATCACACATCGTTTATAATAGATGTTACAATGATATTTTTAAAACACTTACTGTCAAACTTTTGATTCGCAACTGTCACGTTTTCAGCTCCTGCAGGAATGTAACGCTGCGCTGCGGCGAGGTCTGATTGTATGCGCTCCGGTGGAAGAATATAAAGCTTTATTCGGCTCCATGTTTATTTTGTGGTTACTGAAATTAGTTTTAGTTTGATATGAATCTCTAACTCAGGCCTGAAGCTCGAGGCGGCCATTTTAAGCTAATTTTAGCCGGTGCTTTAATCACTCTGAGCGCGCCTCTCCAACTTTTACTCACTGGCGCTGGAGAAATAAATAAATGATCGGGACTGAACTGATGGACTCCTACGAATTTAATCAGAACGGTTATGCTGTTGCATGCTGTCAGATGTCTGTTGTGTGTCCTGGGAGTGAACTGGTCAACTTGTTCATGATTCAGTAGGATTTAGTGGCCATAGTGTGAGAGAGAGAAAGAGTCGGAGCTCTAACACCAGCTGCTCAAAGCGCGTCAGTGCGCATGCGCCGCCGCTGCACATTAACTTACTGTTAACTACTTCACACTTAACTAGTCATCATTTCAATACTACTAACTGTTACAATAGTTGACACTAGTTGATTTAATAAATATTGAATATATTAAAAACTTACTAAATACTGTTACTAGTGTGTGTGTATATATATATATATATATATATATATATATATATATATATATATATATATATATATATATATCATTATTCTATAATAGTTTGAAAAAAAAAAGTCTTTTTGTTCTTTATATATTCTGAATAGAATTTTTCAATTGATGATAGTAACTTTTAGTCTTACTAGTATTTGTTTTTAAATTCCTTCAAAAACCCTATCAAGTAGCCATTTTCCTAGATGTAATAAATAAGTACATTACTCTAGAAAGTAAAGAAAAATCAGAAGCTGCTTGTATCCATTGAATAGTTTATAGTTAAAGTGGAGTAGAAACTAGGTTGGATATTTTGTTTATTATTTGTCTGATATACTATCATCTTATTTTGAAACCAAAATATATACAAATATTTTAAGTAATTTTGCTTCTCAAATATTTATTTAAAATTAAGAATTTTAAATATTTGTATTAGAAAACAATATGTATTCTTTATTTAATTGCAGTTGTAGTAGTTATTTATATCCAGGATATATACAAGTTAATAGTGTTCACTGTAAAAAAAATTTTACATGGCATTAACTAACTGCTTGATAACTGCTTGGCATTAACTAACTGCTTGATTTCTGGACATCAACTTGAGATTTGAATAGAATTTTCTGTAAAGCTGTTTTGCAATGATTTGCATGGTGAAAAGTGCTATACAAATGAACTTGAATTTAATTTAACATGAATCACTGTTTTGCTTCAATGGATTAATGCTCAGTTCAACTTTCCAGGGGCCTAATTTGGTTTAAGGGTGAAGTGTCATTGATCATGAATCCAAATGTCTTTAAAAAGTCCCAGGAGGAGCTCTCATACTTGTATCGTGGCCCAGGCACCCTGCTATGACTTTGCCTTGCAGCGCGTTTTTTTAATTGCGAGTGAGAGATTTGACTTGTAGTGACAGACCAGCTGCTGTGCACAGAACGTACAAGATCGCTCAATGCCAGTGAGGTGATCCAAATCTCATGGCTTGTTACCTCTAATATTGCCTGGTAGATTCATACAGTATTTATTTTTACTATAGATGTGCATTGTCATGTTATTTACTCTGCTGTTGGAGAGTTTGGACATCCAAGTATGGATCCACAGACTGCTGTTTTCATCAAAACCGTCTCAATCTCATCCTCATCGCAGGCCTCTGGTGTCACAGTCAGTGATGAAGTTATCAGAGTCTTCAATGACATGAAAGTACGGAAGTCTTCGAGCTCAGACGAGGTTAAAAAGCGCAAAAAGGCAGTGCTGTTCTGCCTCAGCGATGACAAGAAGAAGATCGTCGTAGAGGAGGGCAAGCAGATCTTAGTTGGAGACATTGGAGACAGTGTCGATGACCCCTACGCCTGCTTCGTGAAGCTCTTACCTCTCAATGACTGCAGATACGGCTTATACGATGCCACTTATGAAACTAAAGAGTCCAAGAAAGAAGACTTGGTATTTATATTTTGGTACGTAGTCTGACTGGCAAGATAATTATTAGAGTTGCAAAGGGGCTGAAAATTTCTAGGATTTTTGGGAAATGTTCTGCCCCTTTGCAACCCTAAAAAAATAATATATTTATATATATTAAAATATATATATATTTTATTTTTTTGTTTAGCTTATTTATGCATTTTAAAATCATTTATTTTTTTAATGCATTTATTCATGCATTTTTGTACTTTGAATTTTTTGAATGCTAATATTGTTTTCATCTATATAAAAGCTTAAGTTAATAATAATAACTTTGCTCTTTGTTGCTTTTCAATTCTGCTGTCCTCTAACACATGCATGTGCACTGCTGTTTTTAATTACAGGGCTCCTGAAGGTGCGCCGTTAAAAAGCAAGATGATTTATGCTAGCTCGAAAGATGCCATTAAGAAGAAGTTTACAGGTGAGTACAGTCATATTCACCAAGAATACCCAAAATGCATTTTAATAAAACCGATAGTATCTGGATGCTGATATGTGTGTGTGTATATATATATATATATATATATATACACACACACACACATATATATATATATATATATATATATATATATATATATATACACACACACACACACACACACACACACACACACACACACACACACACACACATATATATATATATATATATATATATATATATACACACACACATATATATATATATATATATACACACACACATATATATATATATATATATATATACACACACACATATATATATATATATATATATATATATATATATATATATACAGAAAAAAAATCAATCCCAGTAAGATCAGAAACAAAGAAAGCACGCATAACTTCATATTCACATTGAAACAAAACGCTCCACATTTTGAAATCTAATGCAATCCTGTCTTTTCACAGGTATCAAACACGAATGGCAGGTTAATGGTTTAGACGACATCCAGGACCGCACAACCCTGGCAGAGAAGTTGGGCGGAAACGTGGTCGTATCGCTGGAGGGGAGACCATTGTAAACTCAACAACAGCCATGTGCCATCTGGAATCCACACGCTCTCATCTTAGCAGCTGTCTCTATCATATGATCATGAAGGAATAATCCTAGTTTGTCTTTATTTCATTTTTTTTTTCACATAAAAGAGATCTCATTAACATATGTAAGAAAAGCCTACCAGTTGAATGCTAGCTTACTTTTGCAGTTAGCTTTTATACTTCCCCGAAGAACTTTCTGTATCCCTCTTTGTGTTTTGCCAAACAACAGTAGAAAGCTTGTATGATCAGATATTAAGAGTTGATATCTTTATGATGTATTCACAGAGATCTGCTATTCTGCTGTAAGGGAACTGTATGTGAATGCTGTACATTCATGCCTCACAGCAATGCGTTAACAAGCACTTTACGCATTTGAAACTATTTATTTGAACTCTTCTACCTAATTTGGCTCTTTTGACATGGCGGACACATTTAGTTCATGCAGATAAACAAAGCACTTTTGGTTTTTACACTACCAGATGAAGGAGGACTTTGGGATTTCTTTGTCTGTCAGCCTGGAATAGAAGTTAGCACAGTTTTCATTCCTGTTACACATATGGACATAAACAGAAGGGTTCTGAACTCTTCCACTGCAGCGTTTGATTCAAATGCACCTCTGAACGTGAAGGCCGAGCTGCTTGGAATGACCTGGGTTTTTTTTTTAACACTACATGAAAACACAATATTATCTGTAAAGATGGCAATATTTGCAGCCTGAAGTAAAGCATTGTTTTTGAGATTGAGGAAGGTGCCACTTTGAAATAAAATGTTGTGGCAGAATTCTTGAATGGATTTCTTGGCTCAGTTAAATCGATCTATCTATCCTGTAATGCTGTATATATGCGACTCAAAGGTCAAAATTTACAAAGGTGATTTTATATCACCACATTAAATGTAAGTAAAGTATACTTTTAAGGTTTTTGGAAAATAAAATGGTTTGGTTTAAATAATGTTACATTGTAATTCAGTATAACACCATATGTAAAAATTATAAAAACATGCTTATTTATAATTGTAAATCTATAAAAGAATAAGGGAGCATATTAAATTGTATTGTTTGAAACGAGTAAAAAAAAATATTTACTGACCAATGGGCAAAACTTAGGAACTGAATGATATTTTAGTGAGTGTCTTCTTTAAATCAGGGAAAAGTATGCTTTTTTTTTTTTTGCTCGGAAAACAAAAAATTGCATTTAAATTAAACAGAAAACTATAACTTTTGGAGGGTGAACAGTAACAGTTTAAACCAGTATTATACATTTTTATGCTTAAATGAAACCCTTTAATTTATAAAAGGTCAGTACAAACTTTTTAAATCTGCTTTAGGCAATATTCAAACTTTAATTTTCTGGTTATTGAATGGTTTGTTAGTATTTCAGATTTTGATTCTTTCATATCAATCAAGTAAAGCGTTGAACTCTTATGCATACATCTTTAGATTGGGGGCAGCCGCTGTCTTAAAGCACTTAATAAAGTTGAAATGAGCCTCCTTCACTACTTCTTACAGTAGTGCCAGGCCGTTTCTATGAGCGTGGTCTTGCAGTAGATCTGGGCTTGAGGCCAGTGGCTGCTTTTCCCTTTGGAGAATTTGATCCACAGTCAGGGAGCAATCCTCTGCTGCTCGGCGCTATTTATGGCCAGCATGCTTTTGTGTCTTGTCATCGTTGTCCACAAATGGCAAAACCGAACATGCTTGCAAAGAGCTACAAAAGAGTACAGACTGGACAGTGGTTATAAAGAGCCGTTTTCACTCTTCAGTGAAGTAGCACCAATGAAAGGAAGGTCTCTTAGGGGGCTGCTCTCAAATATCACAGACCATTTTAAAACACAATGTGTAGATTGTTACAAATCTAATCCCTCAAAATCCCTGCCATAAAAGCTCTCGGAAAAGGAAAGTACTGGCCTTCATCTGTGCTGTTGATTATGGTTCAGTTATGAACACAATGCTGTCTCCTCAGGGAAATTTCTAGTAATGCTTATGAAACTAGTTTTTGTGCATGTAGGCATGAATTCTGGGGGTGCAAACCTAGATATTATATGATATGATAGAGACAGATATTCATCTAAAATGGGGTTTTCAATGGCGTATGACAATAATCTAGAGAGTTCATTGATAGCAAATGAGATTCACAGAAAATTACTAATAATAAATTAATAACAAATTACAAAAAAGTTATTAAATTAATAATATACTAAATGTATTATATTGTTTTATATATATATATATATATATATATATATATATATATATATATATATATATATATATATATATATATATAACAAAAAATATAGGAAAGAATACTCTTGTGAAATATTATTACAATTTAAAATAACTTTTCTATTTCAGTATATTTTAAAACATAATTTATTCCTATCATGACAAAGCAGAATTTCAGCATAATTACTCCAGTTTTCAGTGTCACATGATCCTTCAGAAATCATTCTAATGTGCTGATTTGCTGAAAATTCCTTTAATTAATAAAAATGTTGTATAATTGCATTGCTAAATTTTAAATAACCCATTATTATGCATTGCAAAGTGTCTTTCATGTAAGCCCAAATCTCTGAGTCTGGACAAGTGTGCTGAAAATAAACGAATGACCTTGCTCTCCCGTAGATTCTGTGCAGTGAAAGGGTGGATCCACCGCGCTCAGAGTATTGATAGCTTGCTGCTGCAAAGCACGTGAGAATGAGCGACATGTTGTTAAAAACATTTCACTGGCTTAGCCGTTCCTTCTCTTTTAAACTGAAGATCTATTTAAAGGAATGGTTTAAAGGAATAGTTTAGCCAAAGATGAAAATTAGCTGTAGATTAGTTTATTTCAGATCTGGAGAGATTCAGCATTCCCTCATTTGTTCAGCGATGGATCCTCTGCAGTGAATGGGTGCCGTCAGAATAAGAGTCCAGCAGTTGATGAAAACATCACAATAGCTAACCCACAGCACTCGAGTCAATCAGTTAATATCTTGTGAAGCGAAATGCTGTGTGTTTATGAGAAAACAAATCCATCATTACAACATTTTTTACTTTAAATGTAGCCTACCTTCTGGTTAGGAGTCCTGAATCAGGAGAGAAATCTGCACAGATCAAGCACCATTTACAAGACAAAACAGTCCAAAACAAATATGTTGGTGAATTTTGAGTGGACAACACTGACATGTTTTCTTTTTTTTACTGGAGGAAGTGTTATTATGGATTATGAACTCGTATTTTGGCCAAAAGTAACCGTTTAAAATTAAAATGCCTTAATGCATGTTTACAAGAAACATGTTTACAAGAAACAACTCCATCTTTTCACATCACGAGACATTAACTGATGGAGTGGAGTCTGGTGAAATACTTTTGGATTACTGTGATGTTTTTATCAGCTGTTTGGACTCTCAGTCTTACGGCTAACCATACATTTCTCCAAATCTGTTCTGATGAAGAAACAAAATCATCTACATTTTGGATGGCCTGAGGCTGAGTACATATTCAATTTTCATTTTTAGGTGAACTATTCCTGGGATGAAAGGAATGTGAGGAGAGAAAAGTTGCAATGTTTAAAATGTAGTT
This sequence comes from Carassius gibelio, assembly GCF_023724105.1. Classification (NCBI taxonomy): domain Eukaryota; kingdom Metazoa; phylum Chordata; class Actinopteri; order Cypriniformes; family Cyprinidae; genus Carassius; species Carassius gibelio. The sequence goes on from NC_068387.1 coordinate 23,528,285, forward strand.
ACAATATTCTAAATAAAAAAAAGACATTGACCATCAGGTTTGCAATGTTTGGATTTTTTTTTTTTCTTTTTTTTGCATGTAGGAACTATGTCATGATTTACTCCTAAACTGGTGTTTTGTTGTTTCAACATCACTTTAACAAAAAATTATAATAATAATAATAACAATATATACACACGTGTACATATATGTTTTGGAACTGATATAAGGCAGCACCAGGCATATGTATGAGGCGCCGTGTAGGATTTAAATCAAACTTCGCTTATCAATACATACATAAAACACGTGCATATACACCTATAAATTACTCGCATATACATGCATACTACTGAATGTTCAAAAATACACGTGAACACTAATATAAAATCGATACCAATACATATAATGTTAGCAATGTATGCATACACACTTGTGAATAACTTGCGTATACATATAAACTTGACACGTGCATACACCTACAGACACTCACATATACACATTAACTTGATCCATGCATATACACCTATTAAACACTCGCACATACATATAAACTCGCTGCATACAAACACAACTGCACATACTCGCACATACATATAAACTTGATCAGTGCATATACACCTATTAAACACTCGCACATACATATAAACTCGATGAGCGCATACACATCCATAAAACACTCGTGCATACAAAAACAATAACATTTACTAACGTATACAGTTCAGATGAGAAAAACATGTGTACATGTATATATGCGAGTGATTTCATATGTGGATGTGCGTGAATTTTCAGTATAAACGGAAGGCATTTCAGTGTAAACGGAAGGCGTTTAAGTGTGAACGAAAGTAACCAAATTTGCAATTATGGACAGGGATCTGTGTCATTCCTAATCGTTTGCTCAGTCATTCAAAAAAAAAGTTTTTAATAACAAAACGAAATCGGAGTGTTATATATATATATATATATATCACACACACATGAACTGGAAGATTCTTGATCAATTTTTTTTTTTTCCCAAAACTGATACATTTAGTAGATAAAATGTACTCTATAGTTAAAAAAAAGGTTGTAAAATGTCTTTATACACTTTGTTTTAGTCTTTAATCATATACTGCATTGTGGTGCACTTTGAGATGAATTGTCCACAGATCATGCTATTTTTTTTTTTTTTTTTTTACAATACCCTTTATTCACGAAACATGTTTTATTAGGTTGTGCTTGATTTGATTACCTTTGATTATCTTGATTTAAAAAATGTGGATTTCAGGAACAGAATATAGTAAAACTGGTTAATAATACAAAGTTTTTTTTTGCATATGATGTTTAACTATTACACTGATAAAGTACACATCCACCATCCCCTGCATCAGATAATAAAAAACTTAAGTTAATTCTGAGAAGGTTGGGTTTACCCATGTCTTCATGTATGTGTGCAGTAGTGGCTCATATATAACTTGAGAATGAGTCTCCCCCATTAGAAGAGCTTCTGCAAACTAGGAACAAAATAACAGGCAGAAGTGCAAGTATCAAACTCTGCTGATTTGTAACATATACATTAATTACAAACAAACATTCTCCACATGAACTGTAGGCTCTCATGCACTTCCATGTGAAACCTTTTTTTAAGGAGAAAAAAAAAAGTTAAATAGTTGTTACTGCATACGAGTCTTTATATATAGTTCTTTATTCTCAATGACACCAAATATCTCAGACACTGAACATTTCATAACACCGGCGAGTTCAAGGACCATAATATCACACTCGTCAGCAGTAAGTTAATTGGCAGTTTCGATCTAGAAAAAGGTGAGAATTTCACAATTTCACTTCTATGCAATCTTCACGAAATAGTCCCAGTCCCACTTGAGCTTAGCCATTTTCAGAAATAAAACACTTTCGCACATGAGTTTAAAATATTCTAGCTGAGCCCCAGCGTGAGTTTCTTTAGGAGACCGTTATTTTAGAATGTACCGCCTTAATGTTTCCATGGCGACGCGTCATGCTTGTCATGTGACAACACAGCCACGATAGATCTGTAATGACACATGGATCGCTTTTATTTTATTTGTTTTGTTCAAAATATTTGCAAACATACTCACTATATTATGAAGTTATGATATTCCGATTCTGTGCAAATAGCTTAAACACTTAATTCTGAAAATGGCTAAGTTCACTAGTGGGACTTAGTTGGGAACACATTTTATATTTTTTAACTAGAGGAAAAACTGTCTCTCTCCCTCTCCCTCTCTGTATGTGTATGTGTTACGTTAACTTGCATAGCGTTTGGAAGTTATTTCGTGAAGACTGCATAAAAGTGAAATTCTCACCTTTTTCTAGATCGAAACTGCCAGTTACTTTACCACTGACAAGTGTGATATCACGGTCCGTGAACTTCGCCCGGCGGATGATCGCATCGTTTGCGGGGTTATTGATGCTTTGTATGCCACCAGGGCTCGAAGGCCGAAACAAAGTGCGCGATTCAGATTGTGTTTCTGACTGCAGGCAGAGACTGCAGGTGAGCAGGCAACACAAACTGATGGTAATTGATCTTATAATAGTGGGCGAAAAAAGAACATTCCGCAAAATGCTTCAGGTGTAGCACAATCCCGGTCCATGATTGCAAATGCGGTATTTAGACAGGTTACTTCCGTACACGCTTAAACGACTTCCTTTTAAACTGAAACGCCTTCCGTTTACACTGAAATGCCTTCCGTTTATACTGAAAATTCACGCACATCCACATATGAAATCACTCGCATATATACATGTACACATGTTTTTCTCATCTGAACTGTATACGTTAGTAAATGTTATTGTTTTTGTATGCACGAGTGTTTTATGGATGTGTATGCGCTCATCGAGTTTATATGTATGTGCGAGTGTTTAATAGGTGTATATGCACTGATCAAGTTTATATGTATGTGCGAGTATGTGCAGTTGTGTTTGTATGCAGCGAGTTTATATGTATGTGCGAGTGTTTAATAGGTGTATATGCATGGATCAAGTTAATATGTATATGTGAGTGTCTGTAGGTGTATGCACGTGTCAAGTTTATATGTATACGCAAGTTATTCACAAGTGTGTATGCATACATTGCTAACATTATATGTATTGGTATCGATTTTATATTAGTGTTCACGTGTATTTTTGAACATTCAGTAGTATGCATGTATATGCGAGTAATTTATAGGTGCATATGCACGTGTTTTATGTATGTATTGATAAGCGAAGTTTGATTTAAATCCTACACGGCGCCTCATACATATGTAGCAGCAAAACAGGTTGAAAAGAAAAACTATTATGTACTGTATATGGTCAGACACAATGAAATGAATAGGCATAAATTACAAATATGCAAGGAATTAAATGCACCTATAGCTTGCGATTAATTTGAGGTTGTTTGATTTTATAAATGTAAATATGCCCTGGGTTTAATCTTATAATGATAAGTATAACACCGCCAAGAAGATGAACTGCAGTGTGGTATAGCATAGATTATTATTCAGTTATCTGGATTCTTGTCATGAAAATAATTATCCAATAGTGCTTGATTATTTCAAACTCATCTGGCTTGAAATATCTAATTAGTGGGGTGTTTGAGTAATAACAGCATCACGCTCCACCAGCAGGTGAAGATCAGCAGCTGTTCTCTCCGTGACTGAAGTGAGTTTGTCGTCCTCTAGTGGTGAATAATCACATCAACACACAATCACGAACCCTGTACTATACAGACTTTGTTAGTGAATGTTTCAATCATAAGTCTGTTTTGAAGTTTGCTATATAAGCTATTTATAACTCGCTTCTTATGCACTTAAATATAATAATAATAATAATAATAATGTATTTTATTTATTCACATAGTAAGGAATATATACATTAATATAATATGTCTTATTACTAATAAATAAAATACATGTATATGTACATAAAAATATAGGAAACATAATAAGAAAATTAAAAAGAAACTTACCCTAAATATAATATAATATAATACATTTATAACAGCAATCGAATAATAATAATATAAATATAATTAAACATTATATATTTTATTAATATATTTACAAAGTGCTTTACAAAAAAATATGTTACAAATATACATTACATTACAATGATTAGATTACATGAATAAAACAAATATATAATAATACAATAAAATATTCAAATGAATATATAATAATAATAATAATAACAATAATATAAAAGCTATTTATTTTATTCATATAATAAAATCAATAAAAGTTTTGCTTATATACAAGTGTAGAGACAAATATACAAAATATCTGAATAATAAAATACCAAGAAAATAAGAGTAAATCCAAACCTATTATATAAATATAATATAATAATATAATTAACATACAGATTTCAATCTAGTAATTGAAAGTAATAATAAAACAACAACAACGACAATGAAAATAATAATAATAATAATAATAATAACAATAATAATGAACATTATTTGATTAATATAATAAAAAAAAACGTTTACAAAACTGATTTACAATGAATATTTTTAGCCTGTATACGTGCATGAATAAGACGACAACAACAAAAATAAGAGTAAAGCCAAATAAATAAATAATAATAATAATATCTAAATTGCTAAATCTAAAAAATCTAATAAATGGTGCAAACCTTTGCTTGAACACTCGAAGCTCCGCCTCTCAGAGCTCGTGCCTCAGTGACGTCACACACTCCGCCACATTCACACTCCACCCGCAGCAGCCATGATGGTGGGTGCTTTTTTCTCTCCCTCCCTCCACCCTTAACATTTACACCTCCAATCCTCCGATGCGTCGAGTAATAGCGAGCATCTGTCGTGTTTACATTCCGACCGTTCGTTCTGATCTCTCTGTGTATCTCTCCACAGCAAGAAGGGCTGGACGACGGGCCCGATTTCCTCTCGGAGGAGGACAGAGGAGTAAGTTTTTTTTTCTTCTGTCCTCATTTCTGCTCTCTGTCCACCTGCCGTGTGCTGTGCATGTTTGTTGTGTGTGTGTGTGGTCAGAGGACGTGTGTATTACTGCTGGTGTCACTGTGGCCCTGTGTGTGTGTCATATTTGAGTCCGTCTGTTCACTTCCTCCTGACAAACCCTATGTATGCACAAAATCTCTAGTGTTATGACAAAACCAGAAACTAGGACAAGAATCCACAAATCCTGTCATGCCATGAACAATCACCTCATCTAGCTGGTTAAATAACCCTGTAAAAGTTAAAGAATAAGCGAACAGTGTGTCATCGAGCTGTGCAAAATATGTAGTCAATGTTACTTTTTACATAATTATGTGACTAATTCTTGTCTGTACAAATTTGAAACAATGTTGCTTTATACTGTAACATCAAATGAAGCAATGTTGCTGTGTTTAGTTGTTACAGTGTTGTTGTAATGGGAGGTATTTTATTTAGATACATCTGACAGTAATGACTGTACTGTAGCCGTACCATGGTACTTTAATGTACACCATGCTACTGTACACAGTACTAAAAGTATTTTTAAGAATACCCTGTTACTTCTATGGCATATTCTCAGTTTTGTAGAGAATGTAGAAAAACTGGGTTTTGAAAAACGTTTAGAATTAAAATAATGTTGCATTGCATTATTATAACATTTACCATAATAACCATAGTTTCTGCCGAAGTGTATTTACTACAAATTTTGTTGCTGTAATATTTTTTTTTTGCAGTTTAATGATATAATATAAAAAAAAAATCTCATTAATTCTATAATATTATAGAATATAATATTACAATATTGTTAGGTAAAAGCTGTTAGCCTGAATGCACTGTAAGTCGCTTTGGATAAAAGCGTCTGCTAAATGCATAAATTTAAATAAGTTAAATTTGTATTTTTAAAATTATAATAATAGCCTAACATTTCAGTACAATACTTGTTTGTTTTAAATGTAATATTTATTATATGTATATTAACTTTTTTTGTTGTTGAGTATTATAGGTTAAATGCATATATTTGCGAATATTAAGAGAATGTGTATATTTAAGGTGCAATTAAAAAAAAAAAAAAAAAATATATATATATATATATATATATATACATATTCATCATTGTAAACTGTTGAAAGTACAAATATTCAATGTTGCCTTGAGAAAAAAATGTTGCTGCAGTCCTTGTCTTCTACTTAAGCGCAACAATATCTATTATAAATGTTTTGTCATTAGATGAAACAAACTTTCTGTGTAATATTGAAAAGCGAAAGCCGTATAGTTGCAGTAGACTCCATCTCCTGTGATCCTCACGGTTTGAGCTATTGATGGTTTTAAATGACACTGTATGTGTTGAATTATTTTAACAGCCAAGGGCAGTGAATGTGGATCTTCAAACCGATGCAACACTACAGGTGGACATCTCAGACGCTCTGAGCGAGAGAGACAAGGTCAAGTTCACCGTCCATACAAAGGTACCCAGCATCAGCTAAAGAAAAAACTAACTATCACGATTGTGTGTTTGTGTCTCCTTATCCACATAAGGAGACACAATTGCATTAATTTATTAAGTGATGATTTATGTTTTTTCCAGAGCACTCTACCTAATTTCAAGCAGAATGAATTTTCAGTAGTCCGACAGCATGAAGAATTTATCTGGCTCCACGACTCGTTTGTGGAAAATGAAGAATACGCAGGTTATATTGTAAGTACTGTTTATTGTATTATCGTATGGTTTAATTAGTGATGTAACAGAATGTTTGCCTGTTAATCGCTGGCCAGTTGTTTGCAATTATGCTAGTAACGTCATTCTTTAATTTGCTTTTGAACTGCATGGGTCGTACTCTCATTTAAACACTACTTCATTATGTGTGTTTGAGAGCAAACGTTCCAGTCAGTCTTGCCAAGGCTGAAATCATTGCTTAGTGTGCTTTTATAGGCCTGGTGCACATGACAAGGTCTGTTGTAGCTTGACGAATCTCATTTTGTTGTAGTTCAGGTGCAAGATAAAAAAAAAAAAAAAAAAAAGGGAAATTATCTATGGTGCAGTTTCCATTGTGGATGTATTGGTTGAAACTATTATTAAGCTAGAAGAGTAAAATGACTAAATTGATGTTTTATATGCTTCATTACTTCTCCATGCCATATTCATTTTGTTTAAACATTTGCAGTCAGTAAGATTGTATTTTTTATTTTTAAGAAATTCATACTTTTTTTTTTTACAGCAAGGAATGTTTATGATGTTAAAAAATTCTAATTTCAATTAAATGCTGTTCTTTTAAACTTCCTATGCCTTAGAGACTTTTTTTTAAATCATGGATTCTACTAAGATATTAAACTGTTTTCAACATTGATGATGATAAGAAAGCAGCTAATCAGCATATTAAAATGATTTCTGAAGAATCATGTGACACTGAAGACTGGCATAATGATGTAAAAATTGAGCTTTGCATCACAAGAATAAATTACATTTTACAATATATTAAATTAGAAAACTGGTATTTTGAATTGTAAAAATATTTCACAATATATTATTATAATATCCATCATTTTCAGCATCAAATAAGTCTTTTTCTATCTGATTTAATATTGTTTCATCAGGGATGCTCAGATTAATACTCAACAAAGAAAGGATCCTGGCACTGACTGCCATTTACAGTATCGTCAAAGCAGGCCTGAACTATTTATAGCTCTTTGCAGTGTGAGCGATTGCATTTTTCATTCAGTGAATGATGATATTATAAATCCCAGAGTCTCATTACCAACTCTGCTCTAAAGGCAAACCGAAACTCTTTTGGGAGTCATAATGCCGATTGATTAGCTACCATAAAGACTTTCTCTGTAGATTCCTCCTGCTCCTCCGAGACCGGATTTCGATGCATCACGGGAGAAGCTTCAGAAGCTGGGTGAAGGTGAAGGATCTATGACCAAGGAGGAGTTCACCAAGATGAAACAGGAGCTGGAGGCGTGAGTTAACCGTCTTCCTTTATGATTGTTAGTGCAGTGCTAGTTGCATGACTTCATTATTAATAATATGAAAATGTGTTGCAGTGAATATCTGGCCATCTTCAAGAAGACTGTGGCAATGCATGAGGTCTTTCTGTGCCGTGTTGCTGCCCACCCCGTCCTGCGCAAAGACTTGAACTTTCATGTTTTCTTAGAGTACAACCAAGACGTAAGTGTGCCATTTTTAACATTTATTGTTCTAAAATGTTTGGAAATTGTAAGTACAAGTACAATAAGTGTTATTACTTTTATGTAGTATTTATGTGTTGTTATTATGCATGTTATTATTTACTATATTTTAACCATAGTTTTTTTTTTTAAGACAATGAATCGTGTATATATTAAATATTTGATAATGAAAATAACTGTTGTTTTATTTTCTGCAGTGAATTAAAAATATTAAATATTACCTAATATGTCTCCTATATATATATATAAAGAACATTTAATTGTTCATTTACCCTTCACTTGTAATTACAGCTGAGTGTACGAGGGAAAAACAAGAAGGAAAAGCTGGAGGATTTCTTCAAGAACGTGGTGAAGTCTGCAGATGGGGTTCTTGTGGCTGGAGTAAAGGTCAGTTCAGTCTGAGGCCTTCTTCCCAAATCATGTGACTGTTTTATGTGACTCTACTTTAGAAGTTAGGGGGTGGAGAGAGGCCACGACGACTAAGAAATGATTTACTTTGGCTTGAGCTGCTTTGTGTTTAGCTGTGGGTCGAATGATGGTTTATGACTCCCTGGTGAACGCTTCACTAGTGGTGGAATGCACAGTGGCCAAAACCAAAAACAGCCAAAAATACATTATGGTTCAAATGTTTGGGGTCATAAGAAGTATCTTATGCTCATCTAGGTTACATTGTGTTGTTCAAAAATACAGTATAAAAAAGAAATCTATTTTATATATATGTATGTATGTATGCATGTATGCAATGCATGCATGATTTTTTTTTTTACTATTTTTAAACAACACAATGTAACCTGGATGAGCATAAGAGATAAATAAACAGTTCAAAATAACAGGATTCATTTGAAATACAAATCTTTTGTAACATTATAAATATTATCTTTACTATCATTTTTGATTAATTTAATGTGTCCTTGCTGAAAAACCATTAATTTCTTAAAATAAAATAGAAATCTTAGTGACTCCAAACTATTGAACAGCAGTTTACATTGTAGTAAAGCTGCCAAAAACATCCATTTCATCATGTTTCTCAACATTCATTCATCTCTTCATGAGAATATTTTTGCATTTTACTAAACAGTCTATTTATTTCGTTATTTATTGATTCATTTTTTTTATCACAGGACGTTGATGATTTCTTTGAACATGAGAAGACATTCCTTTTAGAGTACCACAACCGTGTCAAAGACGCGTCTGCCAAATCTGATCGAAAGATCAGATCTCACAAAAGTAAGCTTTTCTTTTCTTTATCTTATTTTTATGGGTGAATGCGTCACATTTATAAATGCTTCTGGGTCACATAGGGCTGCAAGATAAATGGACATGAATTCAGAAATATGTTTTGGTCATTCACATCATTTTTTTGCATCAAGTGTCTTTCCAATTCCGAGCCAAATGTTTGGTCTTTCCATATGTGCCGTGAGTCTTATTGGCACAACACTGATGAGCAGAATGCTGTGAAACAGTGTTAAGTGTCGTACCATTGAATGTGTGAAACACTGACAGCATTTCCTCATGTAGAGATCTAACAGGACATGTGTTTCAGATGCGGCGGATGATATCAACAGAATCGCCTCCACGCTGTACACCTTAGGAACCCAGGACTCCACAGATCTGTGCAAGTACGACAGTGATTTCCCATGGAGCTCGGAAAGGGAATGTTTCAGGGGCTGTTCACACTGAATGCGTTTTTCCACTCCACTCCACTACTTTTGCATTGTTTTCCATGTAAACATGTCTGTTGCACTCACTTCTCATGACTGTGTGACAATCTAAAAACACGCCGTTCAAGTTTAAAAAAGTAAAACTTTTTTTTTTTTTGTACCTTGTATTTTTAAAGCAAAAATGTGTGAATGGCCCCTTAGTCTTTTTAGATTGGTTAATGGAGTCAAATGTTTTACTTGCTTTTTGTTTCGTTCCCTCCTAAACAGATTTTTCTTGAAAGTATCAGAGCTTTTTGAGAAAACACGGGTAAGCATTTCCAGTTTCATAGAAATATTAACATGGATGCGTTATAAATAATTTAGTGTTGTCTTAAGTTTAATCCTTAATTTTTAAAATCATATAACATTTAAAATGTTATGTCATAATATGAATAAGAACCATTCATTACATTTTATAAGAAAAAATATAGTTAAACTATGATCTTTATTAATTTCTATTAATCTATTATTATTAATTAACACTGTGATTTTTAACCAATATAATTTTGATTGGTACATACTGAAATTAACATTAACTCAGATTTATAAATGTCATAGCAGAAATATTCATAGTTATTAATCAGTGATATTTTAGTATTATTTACATACTATATAGAATGTATATTTGTATTCATATTTTAATTATATTTTAGTTTTAGTTACATGCTTTTGTCATTTTTATTAATTATTTATTTTTTATATTTAGCTTTATTTTTAATTCAGTTTTTTTCCATTTTTGTTTAATATTTAAGATTAAGTTTTGATACAGAAAACCATTTTTAATGGTATTAATGATAACAACAAAATATTTAAGATTCTGCATTATTACTTGTTCACTAATCAAATGTACATTTGTTACATAAAGGTCTTGTTCATTTGTTTTTAATCATGTATATTTAATAATAATAATAATAATAATAATAAATTGTTCTTCAAATTTCTAATTTAAAAAGTGTATAAGAAGATTACAGTTTTTAAACCCTTTTGTGACTACCTTACTCTCTAAGGTGTAGAGAAGTTCATTTGTTCATTGGTTATGTCTAACCTCAGCAGTTTTTTTTCTCAAAAGAGAAGGCAGAATGTGATGAATCAGAGAGTTGGGGGCTTTAGAGTCACTCACCTCTTCCTCTGTTTCCTGTGCAGAAAATTGAAGCGCGTGTGGCGGCGGATGAGGATTTGAAACTTGCCGACTTGTTGAAGTACTACCTCAGAGAGTCACAAGCCGCTAAGGTAGAGATGTGTGGTCAGCATGTTGAACTGGCAGCTGGTCATTAGAGGACTTTCCTTCCGGCATTAGTGAGTGATTTGTTGCTGTAGCCCTGGGATTCAATGTAATTAAGCAACAGAAGTGATTCTGACTTGACTGTCTGAGGCAGAACAGTGTCCTCTTGGAGTATAAGATTCAGTTTAATACAATATTGACTGTTTGTTGCAGAGGATTGGTCTTCTGCTATTCATAGTTTCTGCTTCTTGGCCCCGTTTAAAACACTTTTTTTAGATTATGTGTGTTTTCTTTCTTTGTAAACTGCATTATCTCTTCCACAGGACCTGCTGTACAGACGAGGAAGAGCATTAGTTGATTATGAGAACGCTAATAAAGGTCTGGACAAAGCCCGAGCTAAAAACAAGGACGTCCTACAAGCAGAAACCACGCAGCAAGTGTGCTGTCAGAAGTTTGAGAAAATCTCTGAATCTGCAAAACAAGGTAATTCATATGTATTATTCAAACAGTGACTTCAGTACAAGACTACTTGATATCGTTCCCCAATCAGACGCAATGTAATAAAAGTTGTTCTTCCTTGTAAACTGGCACAGCCAATTGCCATTGGTTGAATGCTTGGTTTTAGTAGGCGTCACACTTGTTGGCTCCGCCCACTGTTATGTCATTGGTCCAAAATCCGACTCCACAGATCTGATCCGTTCTGATTGTCTCATTTCACACTAGGGCTGAATAATCAAAATAAAACTAAAATAAACCTAAATTAAGATATTGCTCAATGCTGTTATCAAATTGCTACTATAAAAAGCTACTATTGCTATTATGAAAGGCCATGTTTTAATTAAAGGGGTCATATGATGCGTTTCGAGTTTTCCGTTCTCTTTGGAGTGTTACAAGCTGTTTGTGAATAGATAAGATCCATAAAGTTGCAAAGACTAAAGTCTCAATCCCAAAGAGATATTCTATTTAAACATTAAGACTCATCCACACCCTCCTCAAACACCTCGTTTAAACACGCCCCCCATGTCTGCTTCACTTTGTGGGAAGATTTGCATAACACCACCCATATGTTTACACTAAGAATGAAGGTGTAACTTTGATTTTCGCTGTAGTATTGTTGTTGCCGCCGCCATGTCGTGGAGACACTGTTTCGTTGTGAAAGCGAAAATACTTTGTTTGGTCTTCCAAAAGAGGACACAACTAGAAATCAGTGGTTAAGTTGTATTTACAACACTGTTCCAGAACAGTTCAACCCAAATATTCTGATGTGCGCAGCAGTTTTACGGGAAAAGTTTCCTGATCCTGGTAGTAGAATATAATGCCGGCTGATTTGACTCTCAGTCTGTAAGTATACGTTTTCATATTTAAAGAATTTACCACTGATGATTCAAACGCGAGTTTTCAGCAGTGTAGATTAGCACTTGTTGTTTGTCATGTCTCCAAACACAAATGCAGACATGGTTTTATGTTTGTGCCACGTTGCAACACAACTCGTAAAAAGACAGTATAAATCATTATAATCCCTAATTTTGTCCCAACTGGATGCAACAAATACCTCGTTTATAATATTGAGTTTAATTGTTTTTGTTTTTCTCGTCACACCCGGACACAACATCACAGTATGTTAAGGGGCGTATCATTTCCATCACACGCTTGAGGCACTCTGCCAATAACAATACACTGGATAGCTTGCCAATCAGAGCACACCTTGCTTTTCAGAACGATGAACTTAAAAAAAAAAAAATCAATGCACTTCAGAAGGCGGGGCATAGAGGAGCAGCAATGATGTACAGTATGTGGAAAATAATGTTATTATTATTTTTTTTTACCTAGAACCGTGTAAACACATTGCATTACACATAAAAGCGTCTGCTAAGTAACTAAATGTTAATGTAAATACACAAATTAATGTTCTTTTTTTAGAAACATCATATGACCCATTTAAATAAATATATGCAAAGCATATTTTGCGAAGCATGTGAGCTTCTCCGAGACTAAATACGTCACAAGAGATAAGTCTGTCATTTTCACTGCAATATCCAGTTATAACACCTTGATTAAACATTACAAGGTCAGAACAATTTTTTTTTTTTAATGAAATAAATGCATGGCTGAAATGTTCAATTAGATGTATAACATGCATTTAGAAAAATAAGAAGCAGAAATTTCATTTCTTACTGACTTACTGATGATTCTTTGAGGTTTTCTGCTTGATGGTTGAACATTTGAAAATTATTTGTGTAGTAACTGTATAACTGTAAAATTTTATACTGTATATCTTTATTATTATTATATTTAAAAAAAAAAGTATTTTACGGAGATGTATCACAACAATAATATTTCTTTAATATTTTTATTTAGTAATCTGCCTTTTTTTTCTCAGAAAGATCCATTTTCTTTTTAATGTGTTATATTGCTTTTGACCTCAGATGGCTCTTGGGAGTCACTTTGGATAAAAGCACTACATTTCTTTTAGTTTTGCTCACTAAATATTAATGCTTGTGTTCCATTCAGAACTGATAGATTTCAAGACACGGCGAGTAGCAGCGTTCAGAAAGAACTTGGTGGAACTGGCCGAGCTGGAACTGAAACATGCCAAGGTTTTCACTCACTTCATACTCCGACTCTTCAGTGATGTCAAACTCATGTATTGTTTGTTCATGATATGCTCCGATCTCTCTCCAGGGGAATCTACAGTTGCTGCAGAGCTGTCTGGGGGTCCTGAAAGGGGACACTTAGGTCCTCAAGCCAGGTTCTCCATATAGGGCTTTCCCTGCTTTGGTCTCGTCTTCATTCAGAAGATGGAGGAGAGAACATACCTGGGGTCAGTTTGTCTAAAGAGACGTCTGTACTTACCACCACCAGAGACACCATACTCCCTCCACAACCCCCCTAAAGTGAGGCAGTCCACTGTGGAAGATCACCTGATCCACACCGCACAACATATACGAGTTCTTCATTTAATCACACATTTTTAACTTTTCATTGTTAATTGTTTTCGCTACATCATTCTGGTTTCGGCAGTTTTTGTCCTGTTTGTTTGGTTTCGCTTGGTTCTGTTTTCCCTGTTGTAAATCTTCAAATTTAGTTTTGGTGATCTGTGTGTGGATGCTGCTCCGATATCTTGTTCGAGTTGAGCTGATTGTTATTACAATTAAAGTGTATGGTCACTCAAAGCCTTGTACATGTGTTAGTTTTCATCGTATAGCTATGGATCATTGTAATGGACTCATTTTCTGCAAAGCCGTGTATTCCTTTTTTCTTTCCTGACAAATAATGCTTCAGTATGTTTGCCTTAAAATGTAGTTTCATATGACAATGTAAAAAAAAAAAGATAAAAAAACATACATGGATGCATTTTTTTCCCCTAGATTTTTTAAGTGCACTGTATATGAATGTTTCTTTTTCACAATATGTGACCAAAGCTTCCATTTATTCAGATGGAGAAATGCTGAGATAAACGCTGATAACAATGAGAAAATGACCATGAAAATAACAAAAATAAATGATGCTGTTTACTTTAAATGAGATTTTTTTTATGTCAACAAAAAAACTAATTATTTGAATTAATGGACACATTAAATAAAGGCTGTGTTCGCTTCCTGCCAATATACTTTTTTATCTTATACACTGGGATTTCTTTAATACAATCAAGCTGCCACAGTTTGGGAGACCTTTAAACCGTCTTTATTTATTAAATCTGAAAATTACATGAAAATACATTTACACAAGCTGTAACCGCAATCATGGTGAATTGATATAATTAATTAACGTTAGTTTTTTTTTTTTTTTTGGCTTTTATTTTGACAGCTTTATTTTGAAGTCAAAAAGCGTGACCCAGAAATACTTTATAACTTGCTTTCCGGTGCTAAAGCAAAACGTGTTATATTTTTCTGGTGTTTTACTCTAAATAAGAACAATGAATCGACAAGATGATTATGATTCATATGAGATTGAAGAGCCAAGCGACGAGGAAGGAGCCGAAAGCAGGTAAATAACAGAAAACATTCTCTCGTGCAAACATATAAACAAACAAATGTGAACACCAGCAGCTAACGTTAGATGAGCCGACCTAGTTGTATTTTATATATGCCTTAAGCATGTTAGAAATACATTGGTGTTGGCATGCATGGTTATTTAATAGCATTTCCCTCGAGTTGTAAATATGAGCATCATAAATGCTCTTCAGAGGTCAGAATGAGACCGTGTTTTCAAGTCAATTCTTCCACATGTACAGTACATGCATACATAGAATTGAAATTGCATTACTCTCAGACCCTTGGTGCATACAGATAACACTAACAGCAGAGGCTAAACATATAGATGAAATAAAAAATACAACTATACAAAAAAATACAGTTAAATAAAGCATGGCAGATATAGTGCAAACCAGTGAAGTGAACAAACAGTGCAGATAACTTTTAGTGCAAAAAAAAAAAAGCTTTCTCCTTGTCTTCAGCTCTGAGGATGAGCTGGATATTCTTCTTAATGGGACCCCAGACCAGAAGAAGAAGCTGATCCGAGAGTATCTGACGGGGGAGAGCGAGTCCTCCAGCGGGGATGAGTTTGAGAAGGAGATGGAGGCAGAGCTCAGCAGCACCATGAAGAGCCTGGAGGGCCGCTGGACAGCATCTTCAGCTCCAGGTTTCACAAACCCATTTAAAATGGAACTGTAACAGTAAATGAACTCAAATATTAATTCAACATTTCATGTACAGGTCAAATATCTGGGAGCGGTGATGCCACTTCCACAGTAGACAAGCAACAGGTTCAGGAGTATGACAGCATTTACTTCGACTCCGACTCGGATGAAGAAGGCAAAGCTGGTAAATACTCAACAAGCAAAAATATTTTATTGTTCTTTATTTGCATTCTGTACTGTACATCAAGAGTTGCTAATATTGTTAAGTTTTGAGATCACAAATGACAAAATAATGTTTTGATTCAAAGGTTTTCAAAAACGGAAACAATCAAAGTTAGAATTACAAAAAGTTTGGTTTAAAACAACTAATGATATTTATCCATGTGGTACATTTTTAAAAGGTGGTGTTATTTTGACTTTTTTTTTTTTTTTTCTGAGTATCTTTTCTACAGTTAAATTATTGTTAAGTGCTTTTTGCGACATAATGGATGAATTGTTATTTGCAAACAGTCTAATAGGCTGCATGATTTTGTTAATCACATTAAGTTTTTTTTTTATGCAAAAAAAAAAAATGCGGGGCTGAATTTTTTAAAAGTGAAGTTTTATTTACAGTGGGGAAAATATGTAATTGATCCCCTGCTGATTTTATAAGTCATTTTCATTGTCATTTCATTTTTATGGTAGGTTTATTTTAATGTTTAGAGACAGAATACCAACCAAAAAAATCCAGAAAAAAAATTAATTCTATAAAGGTTAGAAATTGATTTGCATTTCAGTGAGTGAAATAAGTATTTGATGCCCGAGCAAAACATGACTTTGTATTTGGTAACCCCCTAATTTATGTGTATATATGTAAACACACGCATATATATATATATATATATATATATATATATATGTATGTATATGTATGTGTGTGTATACATGTATGTATATGTGTGTGTATGTATAAGCTTTTTTTTTCATTCAGTGTTTGCTGGATTTATTGTTCTTGTGTATAACAAAAATGAGGTAAAGAGGAGTAATAAATGATAAATAATTTGTTAATGTGAATTTTTTTTTTTTTTTTGTGCCATATCAGGCAGCTCTCAGGGACCGAGGAGGAAGCAGCGCTCTGTTCTCACAAATGATGAGCTGTTATACGACCCAGATGAGGATGATCGCGACCAGGCTTGGGTGGATGCAAAACGAAAAGAGTAAGCTTTTGTGACTAAAAAATGTAAGTTCTAACAAGTGGTTGTGACATTTAGAGCTCATTTCCATTTTTTTGATGCAGATACAGAAATCAGAGGCGGCTGCCACCATCAGCGAACAGAAGAAACAAACCACACGCTATCCCAAGCAGTGACGCTGTCCTCAACTGTCCGGCCTGTATGACCACCTTATGTCTGGACTGTCAGAGGTATGGTCACAGTCAGTGTAAGATTCTGTCAAGATTATAAAAAAATCTTATTTATAAAACGTCTTCTCAACCCACAGGCATGAGAAATATCAGACGCAGTACAGAGCCATGTTTGTGATGAACTGCACAGTCAACAAAGAGGAAGTCCTGCGCTATAAAACCGCAAATAAGAGAAAGCAGAACCGGCACAGAAAGAAGGCACGTCAGGAGTCCACGTCCACATCCACAGAGGTTGAAATGGAGTCAAGTGCAGGTCTGACTGATGCACGCTTGGCAGGAATGGATGAAGAAGAGATGTATCACCCAGTCAAGTGCACAGAATGCTCCACTGAAGTGGCAGTGTATGATAAAGATGAGGTGTATCATTTCTTCAACATCCTAGCAAGTCACTGCTAAGAACATTTACTGGACTTAAAGTCCAAACCACACTTTTTGGTTTGGTTTAATGTTGTGCATCGCCAGGCAAGTTTCCTGTAAAGTGCACATAGAGAAAGATAAAGTTTTTTGGGGAATGTGGCTAGACATGATTTTATTTATAAGGCTTTTATTTGATTTATATTCTGCTGTTGTAAAATGTAAACACTTTCATGTGATCCACTTCATGTTAATTACATTTCGTATTTGCATAAAAAGTTGTTCTAGTGCCTCAGATATGTTGTTCCCTTTTATTAAATTGTATTTTTTTTTTATACATAGTAAAGGGCATGGAATTGATTCAAAATGAACAGAAGTGTTTTTTTGTTTTTTTTTTCCACTGCTGGAAAAGCATTTAGCTGAACACTTATAATGTGATCTCAGTCTGAATGTTTTCATTTTGATTTTATAGAAAAATAATTTCCTAACAATTATGACGGCATCTTTGTGAAGTTTGTATGTCGTATGTTGTATGTTTCCAAGTTGTCGCTCTTTTTCGTCGGGACTTTTATTTTGTTACTCATTACTTCCCTCCATTTTTATTCTACTTTTATTCCACTTTTATTTTGTTTTGATGTGGACCGGAAAGGGAGCAGTGGGACCAACACGGACCGGGAGAAAATATGGCGTTAGGTGATGCCTGGAAACAGTTATCTTGGTTTTATTACCAATATTTGCTCGTAACGGCTCTCTATATGTTGGAGCCTTGGGAGAGAACTATCTTCAGTATCCTTTTTTTATATATAAAATAAATCGATTTTTATTTCTTAAGAAACAGCATTTGGGAGAGTTCCTACCTCCACGGAAGGTATCAGATTGTCTTATTATTCAAGTGTGTCGCACTCTTACCTGTATCGTGCGACTAACTAAATATTTGTATAATATATTTAAATGTTGTTTCTAACGTTACCTCAACGGATGAATGTATTTTCATCCAGCGTTGACTATGAAGGCTGGTTTGCTGATCGCAAATCTGTTGATTCGCATTAGTTGCTCTTTAAAGTTATGTTTATACGAGTGACTTTATATTAATTCGGAAAAAATGAACTGTGGCTAGTTTTGAACAGAATGTGCCATGCAACGTGCTTCTGGTGGGTATGTCGTTTAACATTTAAATATTTGACAGATCGTGACCTGATTTTCAGAACTCCTTTAGAAAGAAGATCTTTAATTTGACTGTAACCTGATGCACTTGCTTCATTCATTTATTCAGCCTTTCTGTAGTGATGTGTGTGTGTTTGTGTATATATATGAATATGAATTTTATATATCAGAGTTTTGCTGTATTTGGAGCCACAAATAATCAATGTTTAACAAATACAGTGTTTCTTAAAATGTATATATATATATATATATATATATATATATATATATATATTATTAGTCTGCTGTCTATTTTGAAGCTAAATGCCATAACTATTCACTAGATGTCAGTCATAGTTTCCTTTCTGTGTTATTCAAGTATCACTGAGATGCTATTATATTTTTTTTATTAATTGACTAAATTGTATTTTATTTTTATATTTTCTGTTTATATATATTATATGTCTATATAGTTAAAATTAATTCTTATTTCAGTTCTAGTCCAACAAAACTTTTTTTTTATTATTATTATTTTTTTTACAAATTTTATTTCCATTACGAAAAAAAAACCGTTTTTTATGGTTTTAGTATCCTATAATAACTGTGTTTCCTTCTGCAAAATAATTTCCTTAATAAGCCTGTCAGATTCTCTCCTGGTCACAGTGGCAGCGATGGCCATCTACACCGGTTATGTGTTTATGCCTCAGCACATAATGGCCATATTACACTATTTTGAAGTGGTCCAGTGACGTCATCAGTCGTGACCATTGGGGGGGGGGGGCTCGCGACCTCCACCTGGTGGCCGAAAAATGAACTGCTTTAGAACTATTCACTAGGATGTCTGTGATTGACTTCAAACGAGGACGTGTGTGTGTGTGTGTTGGAGACCGCCGCTGAGCAGTGTGTGATTAAGGCCTGGCTAATTATGTGTGAAGAGCACAGTGTGCAACTGCAAAAGCACATTCTGCCCTTGCTTGAAATACATCATTTTAAGACACTTTTTTTGTTTTTTTAAATAATGCTTTATTTAATTTCCATGACAGTGGTTTATTCAGATGCTAAGTATTTTTTTGTTCTAAATGTGTATATTTAATTGTATACATATTTGTAAAGTTTTGTAGAGATGTATTTTGGCTGACCTGAAATGATTTGTTTGCTATAGTGGACTGATGAATTAGATATCTATTTTTATCAGACACTTGTGAGTCATGCAGTAAATAATTACCTGCGCTGATGTGATGTCATTGTTGATACTTCAGACCTGTTTGCTCAGAGAAAAAAAAAACCCTGCTTTAATAAACTCTTTCTTTAATTGTTTGACATGACTGAGGCATATAATCTGCACATGCTCAGTAAAATTATCTATTTTACTTTGTGTGAAAGTAAAACATATTTTGAGGTATGAAACTTAATTTTTTTGGATAATGTTTTTCTTTTTTATTTAAAGTTTTGATGCATTTGACTGTAAATTTGTATGTATTTCATCAGTAGGTAAAATTAACCTGAATAACGTGCTATTATCTTGCCATTAGTTACGAAATACTATACTAGTTATGAAATAGAAATTATATCCATGAATTAAAAGATTAAATCTTGAAGTTGTTTAATATTTTGTTGCTACATAATTATGATCAACATGATCCTGTAATAAAGATTTAATCCCTTTCAAATGATAAATGCATGTCTCCTTTGTGCTTTAAATATAATTCTGAACTAAAATATTTTATACTGTATACAGTCGTGGTCAGAAATATCGGCACCCTTGGTAAATATTATCAAAGAAGGCTATACAAATAAAGCTGCATTGTTAATAATTTTCATATTTTATTAAAAAATTATTTAACCTTTCAGTAAACTAAAATAATTGAAAATGGGGGAAAACCTCCTTATGAAATGTTTTTCTCAAAGACACATTTGACACAATTATTGGTACCCCTAGAAACTCTTATGAGTAAAATATCTGTGAAGTATATTCCCATTCATATCTACAAGTTTGAGCATAGCAGGGTGATTATGAAGATGAAATAAAATCTGTTCCTGTTATACAGCCATGGTTTCACAGAAATATAAAGAGGTGGGAAAACAAAGGCCAAATTCACATTGAGAAAAACCAAAGAATATATTTCTGATATACAGCAAACAATAATCGAGCTTCACAAATTAGAAAGTGACTTTAAGAAAACAGCTAAAGCAGTGCAAATTCCCATTTCCACCAAAATATTAATAAAACTAAAATTGTATGTAATTAAAACTACAGTTACCGAAAGGGAACTATGACTGATAAGTGTTTTAACATAATTTTAATTACATTTTCATAATTAATTTAATAAACTGAAACACTGGTAATTAAATTAATATTAAATATTAATATACGATTGATAATATACCTAAGTGTTACTGGAGCAATTTTAACACTATTAATTCAATCAACATTAAATATTAATATAAAAAAATCTCAATATACTTTTTTCAAGGACTACTGGCATATAAAAATTTCACTGTAAAAAATGTTTTATCTATACTTAAAAACAACATTATGGTAACAACATTACACTTAACATTTCTTTAGTAGTTTTTAATGCTTGATTATTTAATGGAATGGACCTGAATAAATAATGTAAAATCTCCTAAATTATTTAATCTTTGACACAATTTAATATTATTAGTGAAATGTTATCCATAAGCTCTACTCTTCTGCACAGTGGTAATGATAGAAACCTCAACATAACGGACAACATAACGCCACCTTTCCTTATTTTATTCTTTCATTTGAATCAGTTCCTCAATTCAAGCCATAAAACTGAAAAAAAGTTTCATAAAAAAAAAAAAAAAGAAATTGGGAAAACATATCTCTTGGTTTTATTAGTGAAAAGTTCTCAATATTTTCTACATAACACTGAACCGCAATTTCTTTAATAAAATGTACACTATTTAAAAATAAAATGTAATTAATTACCACTTTAATTTTTAATTCATGATTCAAGACCCATGATTCATTTTTTTACAGTGTTCTTATACCAAAAGATGGCTGTTAGATTTGTAATAATAATAAAACAAATAATAATCATGTTCTCTTCCCCTTGCTAAATTTATGCAGTACATGTGTGCTATAAATATTTAAAATATATTTGTAAAGAGCTGGGACAACATGAGCATATATGATTACACGTTCATGACTACGTGTCTCGGCACGTATACAAAACACATTTCAACAGGAGAATAATATTTATCAGTTGTTCACAGTGGTTATCTTGGTTAAAACATTTAGTTAACCTACAACACACATTTCTGAGAAATAATTGTTTTCTTTACCAAGTTGATACATATTGATCTTTGCCGAACAGGTGTAATTGAAGATATCTGTTTAGTTTACAGTCAGCTTTGACACAGCATCCAATGATATCATGTCCAGCTCTCGGATTCATATCATTGAGATGAGCTCAAAATTAAAATAGCAGCTGGTTACACTTTAAACTAGAGGATGAGGGTGTTCTCACGTACACCATCACAGGTCGTCTGGAGTTTGCACTGTTGCTGAGTTGCAATTCTAGGAAAAAGCAATTGGGCAAGGCAGCATTTCAGCTGTTTACTGTTGGTACATACACATCCAGTTCAACTTATATGGCACTTTCAACTCTTAAAGCGATAGCTCACCCCCAAAAAATTACTATTTACTCACCCTCAGGCCATAAATTGAGAGAAATTTACCATTTCATCACTTGCTCACCAAATAGCACTCTAGTGTATGGGTGCCGTCATAATGAGACTCCAAACAGCTGATAAAAACAATAAACGTCTCATGAGGTGAAACGCTGCATGTTTGTAAGAACAAAATCCATCAAGACAACCTTACTTCAAACCACTGCTTCCGTCTAAAATGTTGTCTGAATCAGGAGAGAAACATGCACAGATCCAGCACTGTTTACAAGCAAAAACAAATAAAACATATAATATGTTGGTGGATTTTGATGTGAGAGTGACAGGTTAAAATGTCTCACTTCACAAGATGTTAATTGGTGGACTGTAGTCATGTGGATTAGATGTAGAGTTTTTATAAGCTGTTTGGACTCTCATTCTGACGGCACCCATTCACTGCAGAGGATCTGTGGATGAGAAAGGTATGTAATTCAAAATTTCTCTAAATCTGTTGTGATTAAGAAATAAATGAATCTACGCCTTGGATGGCCTGAGAGCACATGTTTAGTAAATTTTCATCTTTGGGTGAACCATTCCTTTAAAGATAAACACAATTCAGGAAAGACATTGATATTCTGACCCAAACCAAAATCAGGTGCCGGCTTGACTGCATGCATTATATTATATTATACAAAACAGTTGTAAAAGCATTCGTGCACATATTGATTTTACCTGACTTACCCATGGAAAGTCTGAGGTGAACTAATGTATGTTGTAACATCTGAATTTACATCACAACATCATTTCATATTCTTTTGCACAATGTGTTCCCTCTGACCTTTCTGTCTGCAGAAAGCAAAGCAAATAGATAGCTGTCATTTCATCATTTCAGTGATATGGCTTGAATTATTTCCATGTTATTTTCACCAAATCAACATGCATTCTTTGCTGTTTCAAGCCATTTCAGAGCCACATCACTTTCAGATCTAGAGAAAAAGAATGATTAACATGACTGTAATATGTAGTGAAAATAGACTTCCAGTTAATATACAAATATGATTAAACACATTTGAGATCTGATGATAAACTGTGACAAACTGGGGTATGTGTATTTGAAGGTGAATGACTGGCAAAGCTTCTGTCAGAACTTTTCCAAATTTCAATCTGCATTTTTTTTTTTTTTACTTTTAAAACATATGAAAAAAAAAAAGAAATATGTAATATTCTGCATTATTTCTATGTTTAAAAAATGTGTTGCTCAGCTTGGTATAAACAAACTTTGTACAGGTCAGATTTTCTTACATTTCAATAATAAAAATACATTATTAGTAGTATGCAGCCAGACAAATAGTTATTAGACACTTAACAAGATTTTTTTTTACGTATTATTATTTAAATCTGTTTGTTTGTTTTGAACTTTTAAAACATAATTTAAGATACAAAAAGTATCTTTATTATTATTATTATGTAAAAACACAAACAACAGCAACATAAATAAAGTATTATTATTATAATTAAATTTTTTAATGACTCGGTGACACTTAATAATATTTATGCATTACATGAGTGTTAACATTTATGTTTTCCCTCCAGGACACATAAGATGTAATCATCTTTCATCAGTGAAAAACTATTATTGCATTTTATGATTTATATATTTTCTTTTTTTTTAAGTTAACATTTAAAACATAGTTAAGCCATGATTAGGCTAAAGAAGAAATATTACAGATTTTACATTATTTCTAGGTCAAAAAGAATTAAGGCAAATCAAATATGTGCATATGATCAGATTTTCCTAATAATAATATTTGCATGAATTAATTATTATTATAACAACCTTGTTAATGGCTCAATGACACATGACTAATGCATCATGACAAGGAGGAGTTATGACTGATATTGACATTGATGCTTTTTCTCTCCAGGGCATATAAGAAGTAATTATCCATCATCTGTGAGAATCTTGTCTGTGCAGGCTTGTGTAAGCTCTAAATTAGGCTTTGACACATGTGATGGTGTTCACGTACTCAGACTCTCCCCTTTCATCTGATATGAAGTGCGCGCTCGGCACTTCTGCTTCACTCGACTCGATGGCAGAATCTCAAGGAAATCAGGCTGCAGAACAGACCTCTGGAGAACAAACCATCAGAAATGATCCACAAAGGCGTCCAGATGAAACAAGTGGATGCATGGAGCTGCCCAGAGAGCTCAGGAAGCCCCGCAGTAACCGGGCAAAATCTAAAGAACACAAACGACTAAACACACACAAACTAGTCTTGCAATACATCGTCCCGTGCATGAACACCTACGGTTTGTGTATAGCTGATCATTTTCTAGGGGAAAGAATCGGAGAGCGCGTTGTGCAGGAGGTGAAGCGCATTCATCAGAGTGGTAACATGCAGGATGGACAGTTAGTGAGCCAAAAACTAAACAAAAGCAAATCTATTCGAGCGGACAAGATTGCATGGGTCGATGGCACCGAAAGCGGATGCCAAAACATTGGCTATTTGCTGACCCGAATGGACAAGATCATCACTTGCGCAGACGGCAAACTGGACAAGTTCAAAATCAGAGGAAGACATAAGGTGAGTGTTGCTAATGCACTTTACCCCACTGAGCTGCTCCTAAAGTTTCCTAAGCATCCAAACATGACAGGCTTAAAATTATCTGTATTTAATGGAAATAGCTGTATCCAATATGTGATGGATACAGCTGCACGAGCAATTCATCCTGATAAGACAATTCTAAAAGAGTTGCAATGCAAAGTTTTACATTTGACCATGAGAGATGCACGTGTTTTTGTAAGTCTGTCAAAAAGCATTAACGGCTCACAGAAGAGCTGTGTTTAACACTTCTTGAGAACGCCCCTTGTTCCCTTCGAGAGATTTGTGCGCGTACATGCGGCTCGTCGGATCCTCAATGGCGGTGGCATGACTATAAAATGAGCTCATAAATGTCACGTACAATGTCACATACTCTAATTACAAGACACGGTCATTGAGATTAAAGCATTGGTGATCTCATTTCTATTAGTTTTCCTTCCTCATCAATTGTTTGGCATGTGAAGCTTGCATGAGATCAGTGTCGCATCCCTTGATGTGTTCTGACCCGGCTGGGCATTACAGTCTGTACATCGGCACAGTTTGGTTGAACTCGTAGAAATACAACACGACGGTAGAATGGCATGAATGCAGGAATCTGTAGTCTTAAATGGGCGGGGCTTAACGACCTGGAGGATGTCACGTACGACATAGAGAAGCAAAAAAAAAAAAAAAAAAAAAAAAAAAGGGACAAAGTAAACACATAAATAAATTAGGTCTAATGATTAAATGCATCATATGTATTTAAATTTTCAATTTAAAGTTTACATTTTGTCAATGACTTGATTTTTTTAAACTTTAAAACTAAGTAGTTTTTCTATAGCATATTCATGTATTAATAAAAAAACTACAAATATTATTCAATTATTTTTTATTTGCATTTACATTTTTTTAAAAGCGACTTACAATAGTCGAATATTAGCAATTCATCACAGAGCCAAACAATATTTTCTTTTGTTTCTATATTGTTATTATTATAACAATGTTTAGTCTTTATTTACATTATATTTTAGAAAAGTGACTTAGACTAAAAGACAACATTCGTCACAGAATCAAACAATATCTGTTTCAATATGTTTTTATTCGTTTTTATATGGTTTACTCTTGTATTTTTAATGATTTTTAATTATATTTATTTACATTACAAAATATGAACATTAGTAATTCGTCACAGAGCCATACAATAATTGTTTCTATATAGAAACAATATAGAAACAAATACAAGCATTATTTTCTTGTTTCTATTTTGTTTTAAAACATTTATTTATTGACACATACTTTTTAAAGCGATTTTAATAGACGGATATTAGCAATTCGTTACAGTCAAAAAATTTGTTTCTATTTTATTATTATAATTAATATGTATTTTTATTTACATTTAGTTTAAAAAAAAGTTTTTTTTCAAAAAACGACAA
The DNA here is from genome assembly GCF_023724105.1 of Carassius gibelio. Classification (NCBI taxonomy): domain Eukaryota; kingdom Metazoa; phylum Chordata; class Actinopteri; order Cypriniformes; family Cyprinidae; genus Carassius; species Carassius gibelio. Next base: position 23,554,509 of record NC_068387.1, read on the forward strand.
ACAAACAATTCGTCACCAAGCAAACATTTCAAGGGTCACTTTACCCTTGATGGCTTATCATCAGAGAATGCTTAACCTCGCTCTGAAGGCTATTTCCATTTCAATCAATAGAGTATCTCAGTGTGTCACTATCTGTTTTTATACAGTCTATGGTCTCTATTCATATGTTAATTAGTTTTAAGAATACTCCTGAAGTAGCACGTAGGCGGCGATATCACGTGACACGCGTTCTATTTCTCAGCGCTGTTCAGGATAACTCAATCAAAGTTGTTGATAATTTAAACATTCCATAGCGATTTCAGAGGACAGCTGCCATTTGTCTGTAAGGTTCCAATCAAAAAATTATCTTTTTTCAAAATAAGTTACATTAAAGTAGGTGTCTCCACTCTCCAGTAAGTAAAAAATACCCTGATATGTGAACGCGGATGAATGGAGGACTCGGCTTTCTGAGCCGCCAAGCGACCCCTATAGGAAGACACCTGTTGGGTTACATGAATCATGCATCTTCCAGCTCTTAGTTGTTGAACTTATGCGCACTGAATGGGGTTTTCACAAGAATATCCGCCCACTGAAGCGCGACACACATTCTGCACGTTCCACATGCGCCGCAGGTGCTCTGCGCTCCGGTCCTCTCGCGCTCATGGACCCTCACACAGTCACAGAGAGACTATAAAGCTCACTTACAGCCCGTCTGCTGCCTGCCTGGGACATTGTTTACACGTCTGTTGAGGGATATTAGGCTGCTTTGAAAAACTGTCGTTAGTTTTGAATGCAACGAGCTCAAGACAGAATGCCATTTCTTCAGCACGCGCTGGACTCGCAGTTGGAGAGTTTGGCTTTAGAGCAAGTGGCCCCGGCTCTGTTGGACCAAGGCTTCTTTTATGTGGATCATTTTCTGGGGGACATCGCGGGCCATATGGTTCTGGGTCAGGTCAAACGCATGCATTCCTGTGGGCTTCTCAACGACGGCCAGCTGGCCAGAAGAAGCAATGGAGTTTGCAGAAGAAGCATCAGAGGAGATAAAATAACTTGGGTTAACGGGACCGAGAGCGGCACGGAGGCTGTCAACTTCTTATTAACACTCATAGACAAACTTATTTCTCTGTGTATGGGTCGACTGGGCAAAAGTATTCGCGCGAGGTCAAAGGTAAGCTTTATTGAACTTTCAAGTGCTGAGAATGAATCGAATGATTAACGTAGGTTAATTAATTGATGAAATGTTTTATAGTAACGTAAATAATTACACTAACAACTTGATACAATTCTTATCAGATCACAAATGTATTTTCAGTTAGAAGTGTTGTATTTTATATTATATTGTCGTATTTGTTTATTTATGGCATGTATGTTTTTAATTAAGATTTTATACGTGTATGAATTGTATAGTCTTTAGGCTACTCGCTGGGAAGCCTTTATAATAACTTTCATTAAAAGTAAATTAGCCATTAATGAATGTACAGTTCACAAGTTAATAGTTTAAAAAAGTAATAAAGTTGTTGTTAATTTTGTAAATTTGTATATTCATAAACAAATAGCCTTTTGCTTATGAAAATATACTAAGCATTAAAATAGTTATTTATTAAATTTTATAATATAATCTAATATAATTTAATTTAATATAATATAATTATATATATATATATATATATATATATATATATATATATATATATAAAAGAACAGCATTTAGTCAAAATATAAATATTTTCTAACAATATAAATCTGTGGTATCCCTTCTTAACAATTTAATACATCCTTGCTGAATAAAAGTTTTAATTTCTTTCAAAAAAAATTAAGAATAAAATTTTTACTGACCCCAGACTTTTGAATGGCAGTGCATATTGTTAGAAAATATTTATATTTTAAATAAATGCTCTTCTTTTGAACTTTTTATTTATGAAAGAATCCTGAGTAGTATCACAGGTTCCAAAACAATATTAAGCAGCATATCATTTTCAACACTGATAATAAATCAGCATACAGAATTATTTCTGATGGATCATGTGACACTGAAGACTGGAGTAATGATGCTGAAAAATCTGCTTTGCATCTCAGGAATAAATTATAATTTAATGAATATTAAATAGAAAAAGGTTATTTTTACATCATCATAATATTTCACAATATAATTTCCCCCTGTATTTGTTATCAAATAAATGCAGCCTTGGTGAGCATAAGAAACTCCTGTAAAAAACATAAAAAATAGTTCAGATCCCAAACTTTTGACTGGTAGTGTGATATATATATATATATATATATATATATATATATATATATATATATATATATATATACATATATATATATACATATATATATATATATATATATATATATATACATATATATACATATATATATATATATATATATATATATATATATATATATATATATAAATATAAACATAACAAATATAACGTATATAAGCTTATTTATGCATGCTACAGTTCAGAGGTTTGGGGTCAGTAATTTTTTTTAAAATACAATTTAAATTAACTGGTCTCTATTTTAATATATTTTAACATATGATTTATTTTTGTCATTCAAAGCTGAATTTTCAGCAGCTATTGCTACGTCTTCAGTGTCACATGATCAATAAAAATAATCTTAATATGCTAGTTTGTTGCGTAAGACACATTGATCAATGTTAAAAAAAAATTTATACTGCTTATTTTTTTGGGGGAGGGGGGGGCAGTAATATTTTTAATATAAGATTGAAAAAAAAAGAAAAGCACTTACTTGAAATCTATTGTAAAATTATAAATGTCTTGTGTTGTCACAACTTAAGAAGATGGCAAATGTCACAACTTTCACGTTCAATCAATTTAAAGCATCCTTGCTAAATAAAATGATCAAATTCTTAAAAATCTTACTGACCCGAATGTTTTGAAACAGTAGTGTGTACACAAGTGTACATGATGAAAAGTACATTACAACTTGTTGATTATTCTGTGTTTTTAATGATTTCAGAGTATTCTGTTTGTTTATCTGGTTCTCACTCCATTAAGCTTTAGTTTCTGTCTTTGTTTGGCTCTTTGTTTGGAGCAGTTACAGTAGAGTGATTTGGCACACAGTATTTACTGTGCCTGCTGATGAATGGCAGAGATAGGCTTTCAGTTTCTGCTGTTGTGAACAGTACGTGACTCTTCTCACTACACTGCTGAACTCTGGGTTAGTGAAGCAACAGGATGTTCAAGAGCCACTTTTACCAAAGCCAGCTGTGGACACACACACACAAAAAGTCAAGAAACTGGCTATTTTCGATTTTCTGTTATTTTGTAGTCTGCTGAATTTAAGTAAAACAGGCGATTTGTCATAAAGAGACAATAGCACAAGAAGTGCACAGTAATACAAAATTTCAAACATTGTCCAGAAGCTAGGAATTTAGTTGCTCTAAAACACTTTTTTGTCTGTCATCTCTTCCAAAAACTAGTGACATCATAATCCCTAATAACAAAATGACAGCCTTGAACGTCAGAATAAAATAATTACTTGTTTGAGTGCAATTCTTCTTCGTTAGTAAGCGGATCAAGAGTATTATCATTGCATAAATCAGTGTTTTGAAATGGTTAAGTGTGATGAATCAGAGCTCTGGATTGTGTCCGCTAGTTGGCTGTCACAGCTGAAGTCTGTGTGGTGCTGCAGACTCACGCTCAACACGTAGCACTGTCATTAAACCCTCAGCACACGGGCTGCTGGCCAAGCTTACTCTCTTCAGCCACGCACACACTTCCTCCTGCTCTCTGTGCAGCTGCATGTTTACATTGCGCTATGACGGCAAACTTGCGTATGTACTCTCGTTGTGGGATCGTGATCATGATAAAGACTTGTCTGCAGAAATGTAAACATGGGCACCAGTGACTCTTACCCCCAGTGTGTGTATACATGTGAGGGTTGGGAGGGGTTAACCGGGGTCTGCTGAGAGGAGACATACTTTGTTTTGAACATTATAATAGTATTTTTTAATAGTCAATCTGAAATTTTGTACTAATAAACATAGCAATATAGAGCCAATGCTTTACTTTAAAGGTGACATATACTATAACCAGGTTGCCACTGCATCTACCAACCCAGGAAACGTGTATAAGATCAACCCAGTTACTTTGTTTTGGTAAGCCTTTTTCTGCAAGCGTCTGAAAAAACAAAGACGTGAAAAAACGTAACGTGCATATAAAGGGGCGCTGATATTAAAATGAGATCGAAACAAGTATCGAAACGTGCCAACTTATCGAAAAATGCTACCGTAGAGACCTAGAGCCTCACGTATAAAGCGTGCGTACGCATAGAAAAGCGCCGTAGGCTACGATCATTGTCACGGGCGGTCCACTAACAATTTAGGCCTACTTACAAACCCACTTTTTCTTGTGAAATATTGGGTAACATACTGTCGACCTTTTGCCTCTTTCACTTCTTATTTTTTTCTCTTTCCGTTTTTGACTTCCAGATTTTTGAGGCATTTTCACATCCTCTGTCAAGTTGAATCTGCCGGCGCTATTGTGTTGCCTTGGTTACTGTATACAATTTGGGCGGACTAAACCATTTTATGATAATCGAGAGGGGGAGAGGGGCCCACGGAAGTTTGTGTTTCCTAAACAAATAAATTTTTTGACACCAGGAAACAGCAAATAGAATAATTTAAAGTTAATAATTTTTACTATCAAATATTTTTTTTTTTAGTACCACAATTTTATTGGGGGCTTCTCTGGGCCCCCTCTTAGTCATGGGCCCCGAGAATCGTCATCGTTTACCCCCCCTTTACAGCGCCCCAGTGCACGTTTCCACACACGGTGACGGCGCCGCCATTCTGTTTTCACAAGTGACAACGTTATACCAGTACTAATGTCATGGCAAAAGTTTGAGCAAAGCATGCAAACTGTTCTTCTGTTAGCTGCACAGATGAGCACAGAACACTGTTTAGAGTCCCTGCCTGAGAGAAGAAAAGAGAGCAGTGGATTTATTTATTTACTGTATATTACCCATAGACTGTAAAACAAAATATGGATGACCCGTCTCTACTTCCACTAAAGAAAAGTAAAGCCAAAGCATCTCAGTATGTCTTATGTAAATGACATCATTTGTAAACAGAGTCTGCACAGTAGAGATTTATTTCCTCGCTCAAACTCCCGCAGAACCGATCAACCATAAGTCCCGTTTTATAGCATCAAATTACTAGCTAAAATCAAACTTATCACAAAAACAAACAATTGAACATATATCAGCATCATAACTATCTTAAATGACCAAAACCATCTTTGGGAAAATTGTATTGGAAGTGTAAGTCCCATTTGTTTTCATGGAGAGGGCGGGGTTTATGACCTGTACTGCAGCCAGCCACCAGGGGGCGATCAAAGAGCCCACAGATTCACTTTTTATAAGACATGTGAGACACATCCTAAACATGCAATCTCTTTCCCAGGTGTTTACCTTCACAGACATGACATAGACTGTTTTTGTAACTCGTGTGTTTAAACATTAACTTATGTGTATTTGACAGTTTAGCTCAATAAGAACCTAGTTTAGTAATCGCATGCCATGTGACAGCCGTGTGACTTTCTGTGCACATGTGCTCAGAAGTTTCAACTAATATGGCTATACAATGCATGATTTCAGTGCTATAGACGTGATAATAAAAACCAAACAGATGTTTTTTTCTTTTATCAGAGTATCTGACTTATATAGCCCTATTATGGAAAAGGGGGCAGATAGCAGCAGCTCATTTGCATTTAAAGATAAATGCAGATGCAAAATAGGCATTTTCAAAATTATATAATAAATAATCTGTGAGGTGTTTTGAGCTGAACCTTCACAGACACATTCTGTGGACACCTGAGATTTATATTACATATTGTAAAATGGGGCATAATAGGTCACCTTTAAAGGAAAAGTTCATGTAAAAATGAAAATTACTCACCCTCAGGCCTTTCAAGATGTATATGAGTTTGTTTCTTTATATGATTTGGAGAAATGCATTACGTCACTTGCTCACTAATAGATGCTCTGCAGTGAAGAAAGAAATCCATCATTAAGGTGTTAAACTTTAAACCATCGCTTCCAGCCAATACGAAACCACAATCCATATGCTTGTTCCATGCAAGTGAACTATTGCTTTTTTAAATAATAAACATATATTAATGCATCAGCTTTTGATAATTTATCATGTAAGTTAATTTTTCAAATACTCTTGCTAGTCAAACAAATATGCACCATGTACGGATGTGACAAGAATATGTATTAGTTTATTATTATTATTTTTTTACTAAGCTGTTTTATTGTGGTTTAGACTTTTATAATAACTAAATCCCCAAATATTTAGTCGGTTTTCTAATTGCAGGTTTGTTTGGTATATTATGTTTACGTGATATATATTGTTTACTGAAACAAAACTTTAGAAGCCATTTCAGGTTTAAAGTAAATTTGTCAAACATTTGAAATCCAGGGAACTTTTTTCAGTCCTGTGTAAAATGTCTCGGCACTAAAACAAATAGATCAGTTTAGAAATATATTCATTTTATGACAGAAATAGTGCAAATGTGAGCAGAATTTCTATATAGACTATTATTAGATTTATCATAACATTTACAAATGACACTTTTAAGCACCATTTGTTGTTGCATTTTAAACTTTAAAAACTTCCTTATTGTTACTTGTGTTTAAGAAGAGAAATGCCTTAATAAATGTATCGTCAACAATTTTTAGTATGACAAATACATATTTTAAAATGACAACCGTTCATTATGTTTACCTGGAAATAGTCTTTTCTGGGAAAAGATGCAAAGTAAGATATCTCTCAAGCTTAGTTTCATGTTTCTTCTTTTTTTCAGGCGATGGTGGCGTGTTATCCAGGAAATGGAGCAGGATATGTGAAACATGTAGATAACCCTAATGCAGACGGCCGCTGCGTCACCTGTATTTACTATCTGAATAAAAACTGGAATGCGAAGGTAGGCTTTTCAGTAGTTTATTTAAAATCTCATTCCCCAAAGATTTTTTGTACAGTGTTAATTAATCAAATGTCACTGTATGTTTCTAGGAGCATGGCGGATTGCTAAGGATCTTTCCTGAAGGAAAACCTTACGTAGCCGACATCGAGCCTTTATTTGATCGACTTTTGATTTTCTGGTCAGATCGTAGAAACCCTCATGAAGTTCAGCCGTCGTATGCTACAAGGTTAGTTTTGGAGTTCATGTTACAGAGGTATACAGTACAGAACAAAAGTTTGGAAACATTACTATTTTGAATGTTTTTGAAAGAAGTTTCTTCTGCTCATCAAGCCTGCATTTATTTGATCAAAAATACAGAAAAAAAATGTAATATTGTGATACATTTATTATACTTTAAATTATCATTTATCTCTGTGATGCAAAGCTGAATTTTTAGGATCATTATCACATGATCCTTTAGAAATCATTCTAATATGATGATTCATTATCAAACTTGGAAACAGTTCTGCTGCTTAATATTTTTTCAGAACGTGATACTTTCTTAGGATACTTTGATTAATAATAATAAAAAAAAAGAAGCTATGTTTTTAAAATATAAATATTTTGTAATAACAATATACACTACTTGTCAGTAATTTGGGGTTAGTAATTTATTTTTATTTTTTTTATTTTTTAATAAAATCAATACTTTTATTCAGCAAGGATGTGTTAAATTGATTAAAAAGTGATAGTAAAGAAAACATATTATTAGAATTTTTTTATTTATTTTGATTAAATGCAGTTCTTTTTAACCTTTTATTCATCAAATATATTAGACAGCAGAACTGTTTCCAACACTCATAATAAATCAGAATATTAGAATGATTTCTAAATGATCATGTGATCGACTGGATGTTACATGTGACACTGAAGGCTGGAGTAATGATGCTGAAAATTCAGCTTTGCATCACAGGAAAAAAATATTTTTTTAAAAGTATATTCAAATAGAAAACTATTATTTTAAGTTGTCATAATATTTCACAATATTACAGTTTTTTCTGTATTCTGTATTTTTGATCAAATAAATGCAGACTTGATGAGCAGAAGAAACTTATTTCAAAAACATTAAAAATAGCAATATTTCCAAACTTTTGGTCTGTTTGTGTATGTCTATATGATCTCATGGCATCTTTGCTAAAGTGTGTTTTGTGTCACAGGTATGCAATCACTGTGTGGTACTTTGATTCAGAGGAAAGAGCTGAAGCAAAACGAAAATTCAGAGATCTGCCAGGTTGGTTCAGTCAAAATCATCAATATCACTGTATTTGAGTCTAATTCTAAATATCTAATTGTTTAAACCTTTATATTTCAGCTAACTCACAGGAAGGTTCATCATCTTAACAGAAATACACTGGCCTGTCTCCTCCGACAGGGTTTCTTTGTCTACTTAGCTTTTTTTCCCCTCTATTTTTACATTGCTTGTTGCACTAATGGTACCCTCTCCCCCCACTTTGTATTTGTGATTTACTATGTTTGAATACGTTTCTTAAAATAAGTGAAGAGTCGTTTGAGTAACCCGCTGCTAATGTAAAGACAATTTTGTAAAAAATGTTGAGAATCTTAATACTGATAACGGATTATTAGATGTTTATTATAAAAAAATTGTTCTTAAAAAAAAAAATAAAGAAAAAACTTTTCAGAGCTATATTGTCTAGATGTGTAAAAAGACTAGAATAGAAGCATATATAAATAAAACACTATTTTTTTTTCTCAAATATGTCAACAAGCATTATGAATATTTTCTTTTATATGCACGTTTTTGCTGTTTTGTATGTTTTGGCACATATTTTATCATTCTTTGTTTAATGAACACTTCATTAGAAAGGAAATTTGAAACTTGTCAGTGGACTTGAAGTTGTGTGTGTGTGTATATATATATATATATACAGAGGTTTTATTATTTTTGAACGACTCTTTCATATAGAGATGTTTATAAAAGTCATTCTGTACTGTGTTCACAAACCTTTAAAAAGCACTTGGTCGGATGATATTGCTTTATTTGTTCAGTCCTTGCGTGGGTTAGTGTTTGATGAGAGACCTGAATCAGCTTGCATGCAGGTCAGCAAAGCTGCTCAACCACACCCTCGCATCAATATCATTTGACAGCTGTTTCATAACATTTTGAGTTTCGTAAAATGTTTCTTTAACAAAAGTTGTTCTAGAGAAAAATACTGAAACATGTTAACAGGTTGGTTTATGTACTGTACACAAATCGAGATTTACAACTATTTGAAATGGCCAAATTAAACAACGTGTTAAAATGTTTTCAGTTGTCCCATTGTTTATATTACTTTTTTTTTCTTCAGTAATAAATGTCTCCTTTGGCCATAATATACCACTAGGTGTCGCTGTGTCCTCATTGTGCTGTTTTATTTAGCGTAGATGTTTACCAGCCGTTTCTTTTTGGGTATGATTTGTTTTATTTATTTATTTATTTTTTGCTCTATCCTTAATGGTTATCTTTTAAAATAAATAAATAAATAAATGAAAATATACAAACACTTTCAGGAAAACATTTATAATCGTTCATATTTCCACTGCTATAACCGTAGTTTGATTGTGTGATTACCACACAACTAATGCATTCAGCTAATTAACAATGGTTAGATAACTGCAAAAACGATTTCTATAAAATTAGGTCTTTATGATTCCAATAGGCCAAATATAACTACAGCTTTAGCTAAATTTCCCAGTAAAAATCTGTATGTAAAACATGAGATGCCTAAATGTAAAAATAAAGTCATTTAAAATATGAAACATATTCAGTAAAGTGAACATTATCCTGCCACATTTGCATTTAGTTGTTAGATGGAAATAAAGAAAGTGATTACGTCTATGAAAATCTTAGAATTAGACTAGAAATCTTAGAAGATACCTGTTGAAACAAGAGCTCCACAGATGTTATTACTGACTGTGACCTCTAGATGTCACTCGTGCCTTACTGTGGATTTCATTAACTTATATATTTGATTAAAAATCAAACGCCTCCTTAAATACATAAATCTCGTATGCAAGTGCCCTCGCACATCTAAAGTAATAGAACACGAAAACATCTATCTATCTATCTATCTATCTATCTATCTATCTATCTATCTATCTATCTATCTATCTATCTATCTATCTATCTATCTGTCTGTCTGATTCATGCCTGTCTTTTTTTTATTCGTGTATAAAACATGCCTGTCTTTGATCAAACGCAGGTGTTAAACAGCTTTGAACAATAGATGAATGGACCTCAGTAGATGTGAAACAATTCAAATCTCATATTCATATATGTGCCTGTATCTGCCCTAAAGAGAGGCTCTTTGCTATTTAAACACTCTGATTTCCAATGAGGACTGCATGGGGAGATGGACAGCTCCTAATCATTAGGGAGGATTCAGGTTTGGGCTTTTTCACCTCCTCTGCCTCCTCCCTCCTCTCTCTTTCTTTATCTCTCTCCTGTGATCTATCATTCATGGACTTCATTTAAAATTGTGTAAAATATTTAAAGTTGGTAGGATTTGTTCAGTGGGCTTCAGCGGTGACCTCCCCCTCAGTGCCTGAAGTCAGTGGAGAAAGATATGCAGAGGGGAGAGAACAAGAGAGAAAAACAGGGCAAAGAGGAAAGGTGTAAGGGAGACAGTGAAGGAAAAATGATGAACAAGTTACAGTGTTACTTATAATTGAACAAAAACTATTCAGAGTGGAGAACTAGCTCAATATACTGAACACTGTGCGGCATACATACTATCTACACCTCTATATTTTGAACATTGTTATTCCACTGTGAATGTTTCAAACATTAGTGCTGTCACATGACCTCATTATGTTGCATGTGACTGGCATCCAGTTATTATCTTTGAAATGAAAACTGTTTTAACTATTGGCTGTCTGATCAAGTAATACGTTAAATACTTACTTTCAATTCATTTAACAAACTGTAAATGGGAGGTCAATTCTAGCACATTGCACATGTTACCATGCACAGCATATATGCTATGAGCTGGAGGAATAGTGTGAATGTGGAAGTGCATTATTCTGATAGATATGGATAAGTCATAATAGTAATCTTATATGTTCTCTGAGACAGCTGTTAACATGAAGTCAAGATGAGATCAACTCTATTGACTTCCTTAATGTATGTTTCTGGACTTATTTATTTATTGGTGCATGTTATTCTAAACAAATACGCCTATAACACTGACCACTTTGCATTTATCAATTCCCAATGCATTAAATCAAATCCCTTCACCAAGTCCAAGCATTTTTCTTCCTGAATATCTTGTTTTGCTCTGAAATGCATCACATTTTGAAAGTTAACTGGGTAGCACAAATTACTTCAACAACCTCTGAGCAGTTTAATATATATATTTTTGTTTTTCACAGAGCAAGACCTTGACATTGTTAAAAAATATCTTAAGTAAAACACGTTTAAAAGGAAGCATTTTCCCCCTTTTATTTAGCTTTGCCGTAGGAAGTTACAGTGAGATCAGTATAATAGAAGACACAGATTGAAATATTCCTGCTAATTGAAAACCTGGTGAGGATACCATGAGGTGAAAAAAAAAAAAAAAGAAATACCCGTGAGATTCTGTCCAATGTATAGGAGATTCACTCAGCCACTGCTTAAAGATGTCAAAAATAAAGGCCCTGGTACAAATGCACTGGATTGCCATTCATTGTACGTGGAAGCAAAAGTCAGCAGGGCTACATGGGAATATTTTGATATTTCCCTTACCTGAAACCTGTAGGTAACTTAAAAAAAAGGCTACGTCGACCAAAACTAAAGATCGGGAGAAAAACATAAGAGGGAAAGAACAAAAATAAAGCAGGAAAGTAGAAACACAAAGAATAATCACTGATGTTTGGCATTCACTTATGATGAATGTAAAAGAAATGATGCCAGATAGTAACAAATCCAAGAAAAGTTTATTATGAATATGGCACCTGTAAGATGGTAAAAAAAACTGTTACAGAAAGACAACCATGTATGACATGTCGCTTTAACTGATGAAAACCTACAAAAGTATAAAATAACCCTGTTGTAAAATGAAGTATGTACATTTTTGAATTGCAGCATTATTCATGGTAAATGACAAAAAAAAAGTGTTTCCAAAAAAATAAGCCAGGCACTCAAAGTTAGCTTCAGTTAGTTGTTTTTTGTCTTTTTTTTTTCTCCGAAAACAAAAAACAAAATAAAAATGTACCATAGTTTTCTCTGTTTAATATTTTAATTTGTACTTAGAATTTATAACACTGTTAACACTGATACGCAGAGAATCCCCTTTCTCCCATATTCTTCTACTTGGCACCAAGCTCCTCATAAAAGAATCTGTATAATTGTACAAGAAATAGTTAAAAACACAGACACAGTCTTCACAGGTAATGAAGTGATTTCTCATATTGTCATTTTAAACACTATTTATCTGACAGCAGCTGAGATTAGTTTAAGATTAAATCACCAGCAATCATTTTGACACAACACAGATACATTGAAACAGCTCGCCCGGCTGTTCTGTTAGTAACATATGGGTGTATTTCCTGGTCCACAGTGTCTGTTTTTGGAGCTGCCCCCAAACCCCGTCCCGACCGCTTCTGCTCTACGTACAAAATGCTAAAATCTAGGATCCTGTTAACCTGCAGCGGTGACGCCGCGCTCTCCTGCAACCGTTCCAACAGCGAGTCCTGTTATTGTCATTTTTAAAAACATTAACATCATGACCTGGGTTTGAGTAACAACACGTCTTCACAGAAACCACAGACACAAGTTTCCTGATGTCGGGGGGAAGCCTGATTCAGGTAAAAAGACGAAGGCCCCCCCTTCCCTTTGCTGGACAGACTAAAAAACACTAAACATTGACAAAGCCGCTGGACCGAACAAAATCAAGTAAACCAAACAATCAACTTAGTAAACATGCATTTCCAAAACACCTATAAAAATAGATTTTATAGTGCGAAATATTTTTTTTTTCATCTCTTTAGAAATCGTTAAAACTTTTTATTGTCCTGAAATACCACCGTCATCTCTTTTTTTTTATTTTATTTTTTTTGTGTGTGAGTTGCAGGGTCCTTGAAGTCAACAGGTTTGGTGGAAACCAATGAAATACACCCAATGCACAAGACAAGCACAAGGGACTCTGGGAATGTTTCACATCTGAGGCTTTTAAGGTTCCAGTCTGCTAAATGCTACTTCCGTTTTTTTTATTCCTCAACACGTTTGAGCTGGAAACTGCAATCCCAGAATTCCTCAGTGGCAAAAAAATGGCTCCTTAAACCTTTGAGCTAGTTTAGAGTCTTTTATCTCTGAGAAGAGAGAGAGAGGTCTGTAGACTACACGACAGCAAAGCAATAGCAGAAACAGAAAAAAGTAATACATACAAAAAGGAAGCAGCAAAATAGGTGACACTACATTAGAAGGCCACCACACAAAATCCACTAACCTCCACTGGTTCACTAAGACTGCAAGGGGGCTGGAAGGAGAACCAATGTTTCCCCTCCCGAGCCCGGACTAGCACAGAGAGGACAAAGGACAAAACAGCTACATTAGCTCAGTATATACTGCATATAGTAACACACACTTAAATTGCTATGGAGACTGACAGCCATTGACACTTACACATTGTACAAGTTTACGGTTATCACGCTGCATAATAGATGACTTGATGGATGGCTGCCAAAAGATGAAGTGACAGTTTTCTTCCGTTTTATTACTTTAGTGTTTTTTTTTTTAACATCAAATCACAGTGTTTTAACACCAAACTGTGGGAGTAAAGTTTTTTTGGCAACAGTGGATAAAAATTAGGAATGTGGATTTTCAAAACACATTTTTTTGATTGAAAATGCATGTCCTTATTACAATCTCCATTTGATATGTGATTTTCAGAGAGAGTCAAGGGGTAAGGGATGAAGGGGGACTGATTTCGGGAAAGGACACCAGGCTTGTAAGCCAAAGAGGGAGTGTAAACAATTAAGCCAAAAATCTCCAAAACAATTCATCATAGCTCTGACCAAATCCTGTTTGGAGTTTAACATTCATCTTCAAGTTTATGATGCAAGATTAGCCTCAGTTGCACTGAGAGATAATAATAATAAAAAAAAAACCTTTTCTGTATCCCTTTATAGACTCAATCAGATTGAGCTAAAATACTCTCCTGTGCTCACGGGTAAGTGATGAACATAATAAACAAAAAACAAAATAATAATAATAATAATCTGTTAGGGGTTTAACTTTTCTGTTGAAAAGATCTAAAGCCGCCATTTGTCTGGAGTTCCGGGACAGTACCTACATCAGCCAGCTGAGTGAGGGTAACTCAATGATAGCACCATGGATCTGCAAACAGAAGATGGAACTGGAAAAATCTCACACTGACCTGTTCCATGTCCTGGGATTGTATAGTAACATTCTATTCACAGGTCAATATCCGGCTAAAATTGCTTTTTTAAAATGCATGATTGGCAAGTTAAGTTGAGCTATTAAAAAAAAAAAAAAAAAAAAAAAAAAAAAAAAAAAAAAAAACTAAGAAAAAGCATTATTTCTTAAATACTATTCCCCCTTTAGAAAGAACCGTAAAACCCTTTGAACTACATCAAATAGGGTAACATCCTTTTGTCAGCATCAATTACACCAAGAAACCTTTAGAAACAGAAACAGTTTCTTTTCTTGTCAGTTTTCTTTTTCTAATACGTTTAAGACATCCTAATGAGGATGCTACATACTCTGGACAAATATTTGACCACAGAGAAAACATATGCTACAGTGCTATGAATTCCCTGTGGCTCAAAAGGAACTCTTTACAATAGAGATAAGTCTTTTTAGTCTGTTTAGAGAAACCGTCATCAAGAACTTGTGTAAGGAGGCGAGAAAGAAGAAAGAGAAATTCGAAGAGTTAGAAAGACACAGGAAGAAAAACCCATTCACTTCAGTTACACAAGCCCAATTGCTCAAAATTCAAAGTGCTAGAACATCTCACTTTCCCCCAACTTTGATACACAGTCTTTTGCCTCAGAAGTCTTTTTAACACAGTTGAACACAGTAATATGGTCTCGATGTTTTGCTTCAATCCTCCTTGCGCTCCAGTGTCTGTGTGTTGTGGATGCCATTGCTGTAGACGGGAAACGGAAGCGTGGAGAAAAGTCCCTCTGCTGTGGTGAAGACATTTGCAGCTGGCATCTGTGTGAGCCCGGCTCCGCTGACCGCACCCCCGAAGGGGGTGGACATGTTGAGCCGGTGCACATGATGATACAGCATCTCCATGGGCGTCTTAGGGTCTATGCCGAAGCCGGGCCCATCCACGAAGTTCACAGCGCTGTGAGCATTTGGCAAGATGTTGCCCTGCATGGCCAAGCTGACGTCTGCTGGGGCATATCGGATCGTTCCAGTGGTGTAGACTCGCGGGGATGCTGTGCTGGTGGCAGCAAGCGTGCCTGTGACTCTGTGCACCAGTGGAAGTACCACGTTCCCCGCTTGTAACCTCTGCAGGGCTTCCAGGTCACTGGTGTAGAGCAGGGAACCAGAGGAGGTGGGTGTACCCTGCTGCTTGTCCCGTGGCGAGGCTGACAGAGGTGGGGAGAGCGGGTCAGCAGTAGCGGAACTGGAAGGAGGAACCAAGCTGCCCGGAGTTGCGCTGGACACAGAGGTGGGGGCACTGTTATTGTTGCCGTTGCTACTGTTGCCATTGAAGTTGGGCTTTCTGTTGCCTCCTCCACCCTCGGCACCAGGTGGAGTGAGGACTGAGTCTGGGATGGACACCTGCAGGCCGGCGTGCGGGGGAGAAGGGAAGGTGTTGTGGGTTTTTGTCATGCTGTAGGGAGACTCGTTGCAGGAGATCTCTCGGTTGGGTGGGTAGTTCCAGATGCTGCTGTCGTTGTCAAAGTTTATAGGTTCTGACATCTCAGTCTTGATCTTCAGCACAGAGGAATTGGTTGGGGAGGGTGGAAGCAGGAGGGGAGGCTGGTCTCCAAGGGTGGGGTCCAGGCTGCCAGGGCTGGGGGTAGCAGCCGCCGAGGGAGACAGACGGAGACGTTGTCGACTTCCATCCCATTTCTGCTTTTTTCTCCTCTTCTTTCTCTTCTGGTGTTTACTCATTGCTGGTCCGCTCAGCTCTCCTCCACTGTTGCAGTCCTTCACAATATCCTCCACCTCATCCTCTACTTCTTCTGAGGAGGAGGAGCAAGAGGAGGGCGAGTCCTGTAGATCCTCCACCTCACCATCACCATAACACTCCACCTTTATGTGTAAACCACCCAGGCGGCCCTCCTTGTTGTCAGTTTCACAGTCAGAAGGTTCCAGACTATCATCACTGTCCTGACTTTCTGGATTGCTGGAACTGTCTCCTTCCTCCTGTCGTCTCATCTCTTGCTCTGGTGGCTGGCCCATCTGTTTCTTACTGTTCGACTCTGGATCTTCACTGTTCTCAGAAGACTGATTCCCTTTTCCATCTGACTTGAAGTTTTCATTGTCTTCTGCAAGAAAGAAAAAAGTTTAGTGGACAAGTTTCCATACACATCACAATGCCATACTTTATTTGACAAAGCAAAGTTTTTCACACATGACACATAGTTCACTAAACATTATCAAGGGTTTTATGTTAAGTGAAGCAACATTCAGCCAAGTATGGTGACCCATACTCAGAATTAGTGCTCTGCATTTATCCCATCCAAAGGGCACACACACAGCAATGAACAAACACAAACTATGAACACACACCCGGAGCAGTTGCTGCGGTGCCCAGGAAGCAGTTTGGGGTTCAGTGCCTTGCTCAAGGGCACCTAAGTCGTGGTACTGCTGGCACAAGACTCGAACCCACAACCCTAGGGTTAGGAGTCAAACTCTCTAACCACTAGGCCACAACTTCCCCTGAACTTCCCCTTAAGGCTATTGCAAATTGCCATCCAAAGCCAAAATTTCTTGGTACTACGCCTTCCACAGAATATATAAATAAATATAAATAAATTTAAACTAATTAACTTAATGATTTCTATCAGGATGTGAAGACAAAGAATGTTTCTAAAGACAAACACCTATTGCACCTTTAATTACAGGAAACAATTACACTGGGAACATAAACTTTGATGTTTATGATATTTTTGGCACCAGCATTAGCCACCGGTGAATTATTCATGATGTGATGTATCGTTGATCATTAGTTTGGTCATAAATGACACAAATTCTGTTCAGAATAACTGTCTTTGGTAGCTGGGTTATTAAGAACTAGACGAGCTCAATCTATGTATCAGAAATCATTAATACTTCGAAATGCTTTCTTTCGAAAGTAAATGCATTTAGAACTGAGGGGGGAAAACTAAACTGTGAGGCAGATATCTCTCACAGGGATTTGGAAATTCTGGCCTTAGGAAAAACATGTCTGCATTGGAAGAGAAACACAGGGAGAGAGAGAGAGAAAGACAGAAGGAGAAGGAGGGGTGTAGAGATAGGTAGGGAGTGTGAGAGGAGAAGAGGGCATGGTTTGGTCCAGCTGCAGCTGGCACAGTCTGTAACCTTTGTGATGAAGGCTGGCAAAAGACTCGGCAGGCAGAGATGCCCAGGGGCCAATATGTTGGCACTTTCCCCAGACTGTCTACCGGCCTTGTTCACTCAAAGCCTCCACTATCTTTGGAATCTCACTTCATCTTCTTTTGGAATGTATAATTAATATCTCCAAATGGTTGTGGAGTTTCAACTGACTATTAACACCAGTTTTAGGGACATATCGAAAGCACCACATTTCCTTGTCCTACATTATTTCCAGTAATTATTGAAATGAAGATAATTTGCACAGTAAGAGCCCTCAGATGAGACATTTGCATTCCGTTAAAAGAAAACTTTCAAGTATGTTGTGTACATTGTTACCTTTAGGGATGTAACGATTAACCGCGAGCCTGTCGAAAATCGATTCAAATATGTGACGATTCAAATCGGATTGAGATGCTAAAATAAATGTTGATACAATTTGGAATAGGAGTTTATATGAATGGTATTTTATTTTCATCTTGTCTCTGTATGATGCATATTAAAGCAGCATTCATAAGCACAGCTTTGCTTTGTTTACAGCAGTAACCCAGGAAACACTATCATTGCTGTTCATAAGCGCCACCTGCTGTCAGACAGTGAATCTGCGTCTCATTCAGCACGTATGGTTCAGATGTTTTATGTAGTATAGTTTTAAAAAAAGTAAAGTCAGAACATTCTGTTTTTCCTTAAAATGTTTAAAGTTTACATTCTAATTTAGATTAAAAACTGTGCATGTATGCTGCATCTTTGTTTGGATCATGATTAAAATACTCAAATTTTAAATGAAAAGAGCACAGACACAGAGATTTCTTTTATTTGAGTAACTTGTTTGATTTAGGGTTTGTTTTTTAAAATTTCAATTTAGTTTTGTTTTATTTAAAATTCACAAAGAAACATGCAGCAATAACCTAATAAAACAACACCTTTTCAAAATCGTGAATCAAATCTAATCATGAGTTGAGTGAATCATTACATCCCTAGTGACTTAACAATACTACTGGTTTGTAAAAAATCTAATATCACCAGAAACGGTTCCATGCACAGGGATAGCAAAGTTGGAGCAAAAAGAAATGGCTTTAAGTGTCCTGCTTAAGGGCATAGTAATGATTAAACCAACAACATTCTACTTATTCTGTACTGTTTTGGGGCATATTGCAATGAAATAAAACGAGGAGTGATACTCTACCAGAGTTCTCCTTGGAGTCGGATTCAGAATCAGATGTTTCTGAGGACTCTGATGCTTTCTCTGGCAGGTTAGGCAACTGTGCGATATCCATGGGTGTATCTTTGTACTCTGGATTACTGCCCATTAAAAAAGAAACCACAAAAAAAGACATGTTTAGAAGGTACAAGTCATTCACTTTTGCTGCTGAGAAACATGCACAGCCGTGTGAAACGTCTTTCATGCTCTTCTCTAGAATGTTCCAGACATCCTGATTGATTCACTGCGGCCCAAACCACAGAGCACTGTAATAACCTCTAAACCCAAACTCAGACCCAAAGCAGTTTGAGAAAATCAGTGTGTTTGGCCTTCATCATCCATCAAGAGAAAGCAGTTATTATTAACTCTCTCAGATATGTTAATCTTGTCACAGTGCTGGACAGAAAGAAATGAAATATAAAGATGGCAATTTCATCAAAGTAAAAGACTCATTTACCTGAGTACGTAGTTGACCCAGATGATGTTTTTTTCATTGCCATTCTTGGCGTTGATTGCAATAGTGGCACTGGACTGGATCCAGATATAACCTCCATTCTTCTGAATCCAGCGGTAATACTTTGTCACACACTGACCTTTATTCATTACTATAAAAAGAGGATAGAATAACAGAAAGGGAAGGAGGTGGAAGAAAAAAAGGAGATCAAGTGAACAATGTAAAATATACTCAGGTTTAATTACAACAATTACAAATAACAGTATGTAAAAAAAAATGATAAAAATCCATAATTTCAATTGAAAGAGATACTCTATTACCAAATTGAAGACTCCTAATCTCACAGGCCCCCAGCAGAGGGTGCTGTGACTATTTGCTAAGGGCGCTGTAATCGTGTCCTTGTCTGAGGCTACTCATGTGAAGACACTGTGGCAGTTGCCATAATTTTGGCTAAATTAAGCGCTAAATGGCTATCTCAAATAATGTGAATTTGCATTAATCATTGTTCTGCAAAACAGAAACAGTCAGAATCCAAGCATGGTAGTAAATTCAGATTCTGGGTTTAATTACAGCTACAAATAGCCTTTTCTGTAAAAAAGAGTCCATTGCGAAAGATGATTTATATAAGAATAAGTCTAGTAATTAAAATCATTACAGACTAATAGCATTGTTTAAGAAGCCGTCCCAAAGGCTCCGATAATTGACTTTAGTTCACCGACTGCTTTCTGTACCAATAAATGTGTTTTAAGCTCTAACTCCAGAAAATTGAGACAAAAAGCCAAGAGTTGTTTATCTGACTTGTTTCGCCGTGGCCAGTGGGCATACCCTTGACTCACCTTCACTCTCTTCAACAAAGTTTACATGCTACTGAGAGTCTACGGTTCAATATACATGGACTGCATCTAAGCAAAAGTGCTAGAAAAAAAAACATTGTTCACATCTGAAATTATAGAACTGAAGATAAAAGAAAGAACTGCTATGGAGAATATTCCAAAAAGTAAGACCAGAATAGAATGTTTTAACATATGTGTTTGAAATGGTTTAAAATCTCACAGTGATAAGCAGATAAATAGATATCCAGCACCATTTTCATTGTTGCAAATGCTTTGGCGATACAAAATGCAGAGCTATTTGTTGTGCCAATAATGCACATTAAACTGAAACTGAATCAAAGTATTGTACAGCTTCAGTATATTAAATCTATTTGTACATACAGAGTGATTCTTCCCCTCTATTTGTGAACATGCGAGTCCGAGTGGTCCCTTTAAAACCTCATTACTCTCTACAAGTTCTAGGACATTTTTCCCTGTGCCTTTAAACCTGATCTCATCTGCATTGCATCTGATATGCTGGCCCCCTCGGCTCCGGCTGGCACCACGTCTGTACAGGTGAGGCTTATTTTTTAACCCCCTTTCAGTTACGCTGCCATTAAATCAATCAGGGCCTGCTT
Organism: Carassius gibelio; assembly: GCF_023724105.1. Classification (NCBI taxonomy): domain Eukaryota; kingdom Metazoa; phylum Chordata; class Actinopteri; order Cypriniformes; family Cyprinidae; genus Carassius; species Carassius gibelio. The sequence goes on from NC_068387.1 coordinate 23,575,089, forward strand.
GAGTTATTGATTTAGTGGTAATGAAGCCACCCCTTTTTCTCCCTCTCTTTCTGTATCCTTCTTTTTATTTTCCGGTGCAGGAGTCGTTGGCTGCTTTTGGAGGCTTTAAAAGGAATACGGCCTCTTTAATCTGCCTGCTTTCTCCTGGAGCCTCGGGCAAGCCTGCAGGATGGTCGCTAACTCTCTCTGTCTCTCTCCCTCTCTACTATGTTCATTCTCATTCTATCTCTCTCTGCGCCAGGGCCTCTGTCCTTCAGTTCTGTTAAATCACTTGGATCCCTTCCATAATAGCAGCTACCTTTCAGATACCCTTTACCCAGCGTGGCCTCACTTCCAGCAGGAGGGGTGGAGGGTGTCACTGTCATATAAAAGTAAGTAATTTACACCCGTGAAATTGCTTTATGGAAAAGTCCTTGCAGTCCACTGGGGTATTATTGTAAAGACAAGCCTTTTATGAAAGAGAGAGCAGACATGCAGATCTGCGGCACATGGGCAGGGTTTGGCCGCACAAGTGAATTGGAGGTTTTTAACTTGTATTCTTTGGATCTAATGGCGAAACTTCACCAGCAGAGAAGTAAACGGGTTGGCCATTTAGAGATGCCTTGAGAAGTGAAATTACATCTACGTTCATTGTTTTCAAAGCATCATCACAGTTGCAAGGTGTTTTGGAATAACTGCAAGCAAGGATGCAATCATCTGCTGGTTATAAAGATGTCTTTGTGTTGTAACATCCAGATCAAACCAGTTTCTAGCAGGTCAAAGCTGGCTGTTTATGGCCATGTGCTAATCCAAACTGCTTGAGAAGTTGTTTAGCTGATCTAAAAGCTGTTGGGGCTGAAGTAAAACTAGTTAGAACTGGTGCAAACAACTAAAAACCAATCAAAATGACATCAAAAACAACAAAAATGCATTCAAATGAATCCCTGCTGACATAAATGCAGCATATCCATGGATACAGACTAACAGAAACATCTATTTTATATTTACTATGAATCCATTAAGGAAGAAACCTGAAGAAACACTGTCAACGGTACATGATGGCTGTTAGAGCAGGTGTATTTTTCCACAGCTGTGGAGTCTATCTTCAAGCACAATAAGGAGTGAAGGGAGTTTTTCATTAAAGTCAGTTTGAACTACTCTTCAGAGACCGGCTCTTGTAGTCTGCCTTCAGGCACAGAGCTTCAGTCTCTTGGGGTTTCTCCACACTTCTGTGAGCCATCGTTTCCCACCTCTGTCTCTCTCTCACTCAGCTGGTAAGCACACACACACACACACAGAGCTTTTATGCAGTGAGTATTATACATAGTCGGGTAACAGTGTCTTTTATTAATTTAAACCGTGTTGGTTCTGTTCGGAAGCTGACACAGGTGAGGTCAGAGCTGTCACAATGCATTTCTGCCCATATAAAACACCTGTTCTCAAACTCTTCATGAGCACCAACAGTTGGCTTTCTAATTTTCCTTTGGTTAACCAGAGCTGTTTTTTTTATACAGAGAGATATACTGTATAGACGAGAAGTAAAGTTAATTTGTTTGTATGCCCTAAAAGTAGTTAAACAAAAAGGCCACAAGAGACTTTACAGTAGTTAAAAACCAATCTCTTAATGTTTTTATTGAAAAAACACCAACAGCAATATAAACTAAATTAACATTATGATCAATTAACACTTATTCTGTCTATCAGCATTTTTCAACTTTAAAGACCAGAATCTAGTCTGACTCTGAACTACCCATATTGTAAAGTGCCATAAACAACTCTTGAAGCAACCCTGGGTCAAGGTGCTCAAATTAAACAGATCAGCTTTAAATGCTTTATCAGGCCCCTGAACGCTCGAGCAGTGGCCTATGAACTCTGCAGCACACATCTGTAATATTTCACTCATCGCAACTCATAAAGAACCCTACATGCACTCACTACATGCACGTCTTCTGCATGCACACATCACTGCATCTGCAGCAGAGAGATTTGACCAAACTGACATCATCCCTCTTGTCCCAGGCTCTAACCAATCTGATGGCCCTGTGTGATCTGATATCAGTGGGAGATCGGTGTGATTGTTCCTTAGTCACACGTACAGACACCTGAAGATCTGGCTTTATAATGCATTATAATGCATTTAGCTTTGCAAGGATTACTTTAACCAAAGTACCATAGTTTACATTAAATGTGAAATTAGTTTTAGAAATCTTTATGCATTTACATTACCTTAAAAATGTTGGTGGGCTATTCGGTATAATCAGTGTATGATTCTGCATGTGCATGGCCTCATAAATAGATTCACTGTCATTAGATACTTTCTTTTAGTATCTCTCATTGCAGCTTAAACCGTTTTTAAAAAGCATTGCTTAACTGTAGTTCAACTTCTTTGAATTATTATTACAGCTTTAGCAGCAACATTTCCAAAGACTGTTTAAACCAGCTAACCACATTTTATCAGACTATGAACGTACAAAGTAAAATGCAGGAACAGAAACCCTATCCACTCTCTATAGTAATGACATGGCCACCCATTTGCAGTGCGGCTAGATTTATGTTGATTGCCGCCACGCTAATGCGTAATGGATGGTTAGAAATGTGCAGTTCTCTCTTTGTGTCTATCCCCCTCTCTCCTTTCACACCATCTCTTTCTCTCTCTCCACTATCAGTGCAATCCAGGGCTTCGGTCCTCTCTCCTATGCCTCCGCCGGGTTTCAAATCAAGGTCTAATGGACCCAATCTGGTGGCTTTTTAAGGCAAAGGGACAGTGCAATACAGTGGTAATTGCGCTCTAATTCAGTTGAACTCCCAATATCTAATCAGACAGCTCCAAATTCCCTCGCCAGCCCCAAGGACACCCGTCCTCCTCTGCAAACACCTAATAAAACGAGGGATTTATCCCCCTCCTCCTCCTCTTCCAGTGCCTCAACCCTCACTACTTAAATAATGGCAACCTGCCTGCTGTAGAGCAGCACACACATCTACTGTATGAAACGCTACTCTGCTCTCAATGACGTTTTGAATTTCTGCCATCGTGGTGGAGGGGAGCGGGAAAGGTGTGCTGCCAAAACACACTTAACAGATGATTTAGGATATTCAAAAAGCATGAACGTTCCTCCAGACGGCCAGTGGCCCTCCTGCCGTGCACGATGAAAGCAGAGCGTGCAAAAGGTTGAGGAACCTTCAAAGGGCTATGCAGTGGTGGAACGGCCAGGATGAATACTACATGACATAAAAATGCACTCGAAATGTGGTGCCTGTACATTGAGAGGAGCAACTTTACCTGAAAAGAGGAGTGAAATGTGTAAGACTGTCAAACGAAAAGAGATTCTGTGCCTCGCAAGCGATACAAGGCTTGTTTGGAGGACGTGTGCTTGCCTATCCATCTGGCAGAGGGAAGTGGTTCTTCATGGACAGTTATGAGAAGAAGCGCTAGCATGGATAATCTTGCCTGTCACACTGCTGTCCCATTACACTGAAGTGCTACAGCGAGCACATTACACCAGCTTTGGCACGTAACACAGTGTGCTCTCAGGATGTCACTGACCAATGATCAATGAGTCCCGCTAAAGCATGTAAGGACACTGAATCTTGCTCTTTAACAACCATCCTCTAGTTTTTGGCACTGTTGGGAGGCTGCACAGATTGATTGGATGGATTTCGGAGCAGATACTCACGGTCTAAATGGCTTTGCCGAATGCCTTCCACGTCCTCTGCGTGGATGAAGTGATAGCATCTCTTCCCTACGATGTCGACAGGTGTCAGGTCCATGTAGTCACTGATTCTAGAAATAATTATTTCAACATAAAAATCTAAATTTACACTCTTTTTTCTTTTTGCTCTATTTTTGTAGTTCAGCCAAAATAAATCTAAATGTAGGATTTACATTGAAACATTTTCACACAAATTGCTGGTAAATTTGACAAATAATTACAAAGAAATAACACATTGAATTACACATGAAAGTTTGAAGTAGAAAAGACTTGTAAAACATATTCCAATTATTATTATTTTTTTCTAACAAAAATCTTTGTTAAAAACATCAATAACTAAAGCTTAGCAGCCCACCAAAAAGAAACCAATCAGATCCTACTGTGGGTTATTATCTGACATTAAAATAGGGCAAAGACCTGATTGGTTTCTAGTCAACGTCACTGATAAAGAGATTCTGATTTCCCAGCCCTTCCGTAAGCTATATATATATTATGCCAGATTTTATTCATTAAAAAGGATTCCATCTGTGACTGCAAGCTGTCCGCCTGTTTTCGTTATAGACGTAATATTTTCTGAACTTCTGTAGCTCTACCAACTGAATCTAAAAGCAATTCTCACAGAAGTATTGAGAATTTGATAAAAAACAGGTGGTTAAAACCATACCAAATGTCTTTAAGTTGGGCAAATACTATTAGCAGTGCATTTCCAGACATTATCCGACTCTAACCTCAGTGCAGTCCTTCTCTACACGGATCAGAGAACATGGCCAGTAAAAAATGGCCAACCGATCTCTATCCACCTTCATTTTTAAAAGCTGGCTTTTGCTGTGATGATAACTCCGCTACAGACTTGGCCCGATTCCATTCTCTCATAAATATGTTAAGTGCAGGGGAGTGGTAAAAATTTTAGCAGACACTGGGATGACTTCAATCCCAGAGATATAAATAAAACTAATAAAACTAATATGATATTTCCTTTCAAGCCAGGCCAAATTAAGATGTTCTCATTTTATGGGGCAGCAGTGGAACCACAGATGTTTTGTAAGTACAAAAAAGGTTGTTTTTTTTTCTTGGCCGGCTTTTCAAACACGTGATAGATGTTGAAACAAGGTCATTCTGGGATTGCGTTTAAGCAGACCTCATCACTATCAGCTCTATAATGAACTGCACATGAACATTACTGTGTGGCTGATTATCCACTTTTGCAAAACACATTTTCGCCTCCTGGTCCTTCACTTCTACAATAATGTTGTATTTTAACTTTTTTAAATTAAAATAAAAATGTAAATCCTTTTCAACGCTTATCATTTTTTAGGGCGGATACAAAATCTCTTAAATCAAACTGCACACAATACTAGGCTTATACTAAATAGTGAACATTAGCTCTGCAAAATAAGATTGTGCAAACATAGTGAAATTGTTGCCCATTTAGAGATTTACATAAAGCATAAATAATTTCTCATCTTTATTAATGTTTAAAGTCAACAAGACATAACAAAGGCCGCTTAAAATGGCACTGAATATATTATATAAAGAGTGTTACCGGTTTTCACAGTAGACGATGTTGAGATCCATGTTGACCCGTGTAACAAACATCTGGCAGTCGATCCGAACCTCATTGATGGTTGGCGGAGGAAGTGCGTGTGCCATCACAACCATGCCCATGATTTGATTGGGTACCGAACGACTGTGTGTTAATGCCATTCTTATCCGCAGCCTGCCGGTAATGTGGATAACCTTGAAGAGCACACAAAGCGGAAAATTAAAAACCGATCAGATGCAATTGTCTCCTGAATTACATGCACACCGTTTAGTAAAGTATCCAGCCACAGTTTCAGTAAAACAGAAAATAAACCAGATTAAGTCAAATAAGAAGTCGAGTGAACTCTTTTATAATCCAGTATGTACTTTGTGCTGTAGTGTACACTTGACCAAGATCCAAACCCAGATTCTCAGATTCTTGTACCCGTTATGTACATGTTCTATACTATTAAAAACACAAAAAGCACCATTTCTCTCTGAAATAATCAAAATAATCAAAAGATAACAAAGGCAGAGGAACTAATTATTTTTCCGCCAGCTTTAAAGTTTGTAATGCTTTAAAGTCTTTTGTAGCCCGTTTTGCCCAGAGGATGCATTGACTAGATCGGCAACGATGTTCTTTTTTGGATCCATCCATTTTAATCACCCAGGGAAACCTGGAGGGGATAGTTTTTGTAGTGTTTTAAACTTCTGACACTATCCTTTCATCGGTTCACCACAGAGATTGGTGAGATGCTATTAGCAACATTCATATAGACAGTCCGGGCCCCGAAGTCACCGAGTGCTCAGGCCGATGGGGCTCTTTGATGCTTTGCACGTTTCCACTGAGGGACAAGCAAATGCAACCCCCAGGAAAGACAGACTGCCACAGTCGCTAAAAAAGAGTGACTCTCCTGGAGTTGAGAGTTGGTTTGAACTTTCACAGAATACAAAATTAAAGGAAAATGCCACCGTTTTTCCATATTGCACTATGTTCTTCCCTCAACTTAGACGAGTTGATATGCACCTCTCCCATCTCAGTGCGTGCACTCAACCGCTGTAGCATGCGGTGCCACTATGCTAGCCTTTGTCCTAACCTTTTTAAGAATCGTCCTAACCTTTCCCCTCATTACGGCAGCCCATAGTTACTGCGATGCGAGCATGCATGAGCCGGGCAGTCATGAATGCACTTGATACAGCTGTTTCCAAGCTTCAGTAAGACATCACAGCACACCGCGATCAGAAGGTGATGTCCAATTACGGCCGATATCAAACCCATACACACATTCTCATAAACAGAGCAGCACACCAGAGAGCGGAAGCCCACACAAAACACACGCCGCCTCCAGAACACACATCCATCTCTACATACATATAACACTGGGTCTTTCAATGAATAAACACTGAGCTGCATTAAAAGCACACAAAATGGAAATGATTGTACTGAAGCCCAAAGCGAGGGGCATCAAAAAGTCAGTTGGAAAATACAACTTTTGATGTAACTGCCACAAAGAGAGACTTGCCGGTGAATTGCTGCAGGAGTGCTCTTGGCAAGAACATCATAAGCTCTGGCAAAACATTAAATATGCTCAGGCTGCTAAATGCAAACTGACATGGCTAGGGTTCACCGCGGCCGCAGCAGCATAGCATATCTCAATTTAATACAAGCCAACATAACAAAGGGATCAATTTTTGCAATTCATGGTTCAGCACACAATGCTCTCTCTCTCTCTCTCTCTCTCTCTCCACCCGTCACCGCGTCAGTGAATATAGAATAGGTATACATAAGAAATAAGATTCATCTGTTCCAAGTGATTCTCTGGAGTGCTTTTGAAATGCGATATGGCACAAGTAATGATAGAGAGCTTTTACATGAGTGCATTAACTGAGCTGGGGCCGAGACGCCTTGGCAAGAAAAAGAAAAGACTGGTTTAAGCTGGAGAAGAATTCACTTTGATTTGACCTCCAGAGTGAAGAGGAGATTTAAATATCAGCCATGATGTGTGCCGCGCTTCGCTTCCCTCCGCCTCGCACCTATCACCTAATGCCGGCGCATCCTATACAAAATTCAGACTTTTGTATTAAGTAACAACACAAATATTGACTTAATTTGGAGTAAATGCAATAAGAAGTGTCCTTGTCTGGCCGGTAATATATGCGAATGTGCATGTGTGAATATTTATGCTTTGGGTTAGTGCGCTCCCCGACTTCGCGGTTATTTGCATCAAATCTACGTCCAGATGGATGCAGCAGCGGGGTTTGGATCTCTGTCGTTCACTCAAAGACACATCCAAACAATCATCCACTTCTCTGTTTACAATCCGATTTATACTAAAATGTACAGCATTTGGTGATCCGCTGTATCAGTGGAATTTTCCAGAACAAAGTGGAACAAGTGCATAGTACACAGATATAAATTATGCCAGAATCCATTACTGTTTAGAGTTTGGGGTTTGTAACGTTTTTGAAATATCAAGTCACTTATGCTCACCAAAGCAGCATTTAACTAATTTAAAATATAGTAAAAACAGTAAGTTTGTGAAATATTATTACAATTTAAAATAACTGATTTCTATTTGAATTTGTTTTAAAATGTAATTTATTTCTTTGTTGCAACGTTGAATTTTCAGCATCATTACTCCAGTCATCAGTGTCACACAAGCCTTCAGAAATCATTTTAATATTCTGATTTGCTGCTCAAGAATCATTTTTTATCATTATCAATGTTGAAAAACAGTTATGCTACTTAATATTTCTGTGGAATTTGTGATGCATTTTGTTTTTATGAATAGAAAATTCAAAAGAACTACATTTATTAGATATACAAATGTTCTGTTTTCTTTATTGTCACTTTTATTCAGTAAAATGCATCTTTTTTGAAATAAGATATTAAATTAAATCTTACTGACCCCAAAAATGTAAACGGTAGTGCATGAATTTCTTTACAAAAGACAAAAATACAAATATAATTTCAGTTTACCAAAATTTTGTATTATTTTTTTTTTAAACTTACTTAAGTCACACAAAACTTTTTAAAACAATGTGCAGAATTAAAAAGAACTTTGTCAAGAAGTAGATTTTAGCAATGATACAAGTGAACACTTCTATTAATCAGTTAGGTGTGCCATTATTGCTTGATATTAATTATCTCAAAGTGTCGAAAAATGGCCAATTTGTTGGCCTTGCAGTTTTGTCATTAACTATCACACACAATATGACACAAGACTGAAGTGAGTTTTCATTTCTTAATCATCCTGTTCAGCTTTACCTTGTATCCGGAGGACTTGATGTGGACGCCTCTTTTGGTGAGCGTGGACTTCATACGGACGAAGAAGGAGCGTTCTAGAATGTTATCCGGCGACAGAAGACTAGGGCTGTTCGACTCCACTGCAGAAACAAACAAAGTTCCTATTACAACACTAAAACAATACACAACTCACAGAGACAGCACGATACCAGACTGCTTTAGTGAGTACGGTGTGTAATATCTTCTCATTGCTATCATCTCTTGGTAGTTGGACAGTTAATGAAACCGCACATCCTGATAAGGAGAAAGTGCTAATCAAACTTTGACAATGTTTTAATTGTATTTACTAATATTATGAAGCAGTGCATTGGCAAATGAATAAACCTCACCAGGCTGATGTTAGATGTATTTACCTCCATAGGAAATGGGAAAATTAAGCAGAGCGTAATTTAACAAACTTGGTTTAGAAAAAAACAACTCACTTTTGTTTCAGAAAACATTCAAATCTAATTACAATTTATTTTAATTTTCCATGAAAGCCAACAAAATAATGTATTTCCCATACTATAATACATCACTTACCAGACGAAAAAAAGGTTTTAGCATATGAGGTTTTAGCATATGAACAGGACAGTTTGAAACGTCTGTCGATCTAAACACTGAGTGTACCAATGTAGCGTATCCTTATTAGGGACCAAATTGTTGGTTTTGCTGGAAATTATGCCATAATCATAGTCAAAATTTGTGTTAAAATAATAATTTTCTTAAAATGTTTACACAATAAATATTTAAATTGTGTTTATTTATTTCACTACATTCAAAGTAGTACATTTTATTAATATGATGACATTTTCATAGTTTAAGATTGAAAGTCTGGGTCTTGGACATGAGTAAAATCTATATATATATATATATTTGAAAACTGACAAAATAAATGAAGGCACACACACACACACACACACACACACTCACACACACACACACACACAAATCTAGTTAAAATTAAGCGAACATTACATAAGTAGAATTTTTATTTTTTTTTTTTTATAAAATCAACCCCTGGGACATAAAAGTATAGTTGAATAGACACTGTCATATAGTTGTGGGTTTGGATTGCTGTATTTTCCCATTTCTCTCTCTCTCTCTCTCTCGCTCGCTCTTTCTCTTGCCCTTTTTCTCCTCCCTCTTTCTTTCTGAGAACATGAATTAAATGTCATTTAAAATCTAACTAGTCCTTTATCACTCTGGGGAAAAGGCAGAGCCATGTTATATTTAGTCATTTCATTTCTTCTGATTAAATATGAATTACTATGAAATTTTTCTCATCATCTAACACACAAGAATATGCCAACAGCTTTTTAATACACTATATAAGCACAAACTTCAGCATTAAGAGTTTAATTCGCCTCTCTAATCCAATCACATCAACCTTATTTCTCTTATCAGAGATGCCCATTTTGAATTAAATGAGCTCATTAGTTTTAATCAAAGGCAGAGAGATCAAAACTTGCACGTAAATGCTTTAGATCAGAGCTGTCAGTCAAGCGTAGAGTTCTATTTGACTAAAACACAAGATCAGAAGCCGTTGCAACTCGCCGTTTTCATTAAGAATGAGAAATTATGTCCTTTTTTGACACGTGCGGTGCTCGGATGGAGAGAGGTCATTTGCTACGTGCCCTCCGCGACCTTGCTTTGTGTTAATGACAAGAATGAATTATACAGTAAAACCTTTGCGACACACACTCGCACTCCTGCCTGAACAATAAGTTGAATTTCAGGATTTCCCTCGTGCCACTGAACAATAACAGAGAAAGGGAATCCTGCCAACTTTGCTTTTTCTGGAGATGAATAAACAAGAACAATAAGACAGAAATCCAAGAATACAGTCAAACGTGTAAAAGTAAGAAGGGTAGTAGATCACAGCAGTAAGCATATCAACTTTACAACTGAAATCACATTCCCATGGAAAAGATGAATATTTGTCATGAAACATTTAACCATTAGAACCAATGAATTCTAAACATCTGATAGACATATTTTAAGGTAGAAAAAAAAAAATTGAATGTTGTTTTCATATCTTGAATGTTGTTATAATGTGGTTTTATGTAAGAAAATGATCCAAAAAAAATTCAATCTTCAGCATCAAATACAAATTTTGACACTACTATTTCTGTGAAACATTATTCCCAGTGGCATAGTGTCTGATACTTTGTGTGGCAGTGTAAAACGCATTTTTCTCATCATCTAACATAAAAATCTGCACTATATATATATGCACAAACTGCAGCTCTAAGAGTTTAAGATCCTCAGATCCTATCACATCATTCTTATTTCTTTTAACTGAGATTTCCATTTTGAATTAAAAGAAAAATTGGTATTTAATGTTGATGTAATATCTATAAACAAGGAAACAAATCTTCCCATAAATGAGAGTATCAAATACAAATTTTGACAATACTGTTTCTGTAAAACATGATTCTCGGCAGCAGCATAGTGTCTAAAACATTGTCTAGCAGTGTTAAACGTAAATGCATTTACTGTATGTCACTTATTAAAAAGTCTGCGAATGCAACGTGTGCAAAGAAGATGTGCTGTATTTATTCATGTCAAAAAAGCTTTAGTTTTGTAAACATATGAGCTTCCAGCACTTCCATGTCTGCAGTCCAGCAGAAAGCCCTGCGGCAAGCAGATCTGCTAAATCATCGATATCAGCCAATCCATGAGATTAAGGGAATCTGCTGCGTGTGTCCAGAGAGTCTTATGTGTTCGACTTAAACCTACAACCCCACAATGCACCTGTATTCCAGCAGCAGCAGCACAACACTCTGCACGCTTCATCTTTTGTTTATGTGTTGTGTTTATGAACTCCCTTGCAATCCAAGTGAGACAATAACACAGAAAACCATTCAAATCAAGAAAATTCCTCAGACATCCTCTTTGTGGAAGAAAGCAGTTTTATGGAGTATGAAAATAAATCCATCTCTTGTATAAAACTGACAATATCAGACATGACTTTTTAAAAGGAAAATATTATTTATGAGGAGCGGAGGGGAATTTATGGCCTGGAAGGCCTTGGGATTAATTTTCTTATGAAATCTTTGCACAGCGTATGACTTCTAGGCCTGTAGGAAAGCTTGTTGTGTATCATGTAAGCTTGTTGCATAGTTAGTATATCATGTAATTCATTAAAGGGACAGTTCACCCAAAAACATTTCCTCACCCTAAACTTGTTCCAAACCTGTATGACTTTCTTTCTTCCGCTGAACAAAAAATCGGAATGCTGGAAACCAAACTGTTGACGGGAGCCATTGACTTCCATACAATATCGATGGCTAATGTCAAAGTTTAAAGGAATAGTTGAGGCAAAAATGAAAATGTTCTGATTATTTACTCGCAGGCTGTCCAAGATGTATAGGTCTTTCTTCAGCTGAAGATAAATTAAGGTTTAAAAATAAACTAGACACAAAAACTTTAACACCCATTCAGAATTTGGACAGTGCAGTTCTTCACACATGTCAAAGCGTGACCTTTCCAATATGCATATTTCACATGAGACATGAGCTGGACCAAGGCAAGCATTTGTTGTTAAGAAGTATAATTAAAAAAAAAAATTCTGAAAATGACTGATCGTTGTGGTAGAGAAGTCACTTATTTGCTGGCTGGGGTTGTGTGGTTCACTTTGAAGCAGCTTAAATATGGATTTTGAAGTGTTGGAAATGGCCTAAGGTGCGCACCATTCACTTGGATTAGATGGAGAAAAAACCTGGAAAGTTTTCCTCCAAAGCCTTCATTTCTCTTCGGCTGTAGAAAGAAAGGCCTATTCATTTCGTATGGACTGAAGGTGATAAAATAATTAAGAAACTTTAATTTTTGGGTGAATTTTCCCTTTAATTAAAACAAACCTAAGGTCCTAATGTTCATCTAGCAGAAGTTTAAGTGCAAAGTGATTTTTCAAATCGTTTATAAATAATTTCGACTTTCTGTGATGCATTGCTTTGAGACTGCACTCACAATGCATTATACACAAGCTTTTGTTACAGATACTTAAATCTGTGATCAATATTTAATCCCGGAATAATGAAAAAGGATTCCCCTGCAAGAAGAGCTCGGACGCGAGTTTGAGATGTCACCACACTGAACTGCGAAACAAATGACACTTAAGCTAAAGTAAACACAGCAAATCTCTGCAGAAAACACTAAAATATGTTTGGGGAAAAAACAGCCTGAAGAATCCAGACCACGCTGGATTTTAAATCCAAAATTTAGGAAAAATCTTTCGAAAATAATGTATAAATTATAAAATTATACGCTCAGAATGAAAAAGAGGCCATATGTGCTCTACAACAGGAAAAGGAAATGCATAAGGAAGCATACGGACACAGAACTGCCCTCATGATAAATGAGGCGCAGTAAAACTTTACATTGTACTATTTGTCTTTTGAATAATCCATGCCAGAGACGGAGCCAGAATTCACTGAATAAGAGCTTGTTTCTTCTCTTTTTTTGTCCGTAAATAAACTTTAAATATACTGTGAGACCCTAGAGTAAGTCAGGTGTGAAGGTTTGTGAGCTCTCGCATTGCCTTGTCTGTTTTCTGATTGCTTTATAAGGAATCAGATGCATGTTGGGATGCTACAGCTGTATATTGCAATTGCAATTTCTCTTTAGAGGCAGATTAAAATCCAGAGGCTCCAGATGTGGATCAGCGGATCATGAAAAGCACCTCTTCTCAGCCTCTTCTCAAGCTGTGCTAAGCAGTTCTGTGTGTGAGGTTTTACATGGCTTGATATGGACAATTGCAGATTAAAACTAGATTTTTGAGTGATGCTTGTTTGAAGGCCCAGGTGGTAAAAAGAGCAAGACTTCATGATATTCTGGTCTCCAGATATTGCTTGGATCCTTCATTCAGTGCAGGTCTATGAGATTTGTTTTGTTGGATGAAAATTTTAAGTTTGATTATTCAATAAGTCCGCAGCATAAACAGTGCTGGACTAGTTATGTTAAACAAGTAAGTTAAACATGTTCAGATCACGAAGTATGAGATTTAGTAAGCACTATGAATAAACATTTTGCAGATAAATGCTAATTTGAAACAGGATTATTATTGTGCCCTAAAACTAAAATGAAAACTATGAAAATAATGTTTTTATTTCAATAAAAAAGCAAATGGATATAAATCAATCAATCAAAACAAAACAAAAAAAAAAACAGAAGAAAAAGTAACAAATAGAACAATAAACAACAAAAATAAACTAAGTTATGTTCACATTGGTTGTTTACCAATCTTAACCAACCTTGTATTACATTTAAACTAAGGAATCCTCAAATCATTCCTAAATTATAATCACTAAAACTAAAAATTAACAAAAAGAAACATAAATCTGCCTATGAAATAACCTAACTTAAGCATTAACATAAAATTAAACTGTATGCATATATTTTAAAATAAACAATATACATTGTTACACAATATTATATATGTACACACACACACACACAAATACTTTTATTTGCTTATTTTATCTGGAAATAAAATGCCTTAATAACCTTGAAATAAAATGTATAGAATATCAATGCATTTCAGAGACTCTCTGTTTGATCCAAACCCCTGACAGAGAAAAACAAGAAACAAGCTGTAGAGGAGAGCACAAGTGAAGACCAGCGCGTCTGGACCCCAGGAAGACAAGTGGAAAGGTCATGGAGTGAAAGATCGTCTCAACAATGAACACGGTCCTTTCCAGCAGGCACATATGGAAGGAGTTTGGGAGAAGATCGGTGAGGTCACAGGAACATCGCAAAAAATGCATGGGGGAAATCACCAGAATACAGATGAATGGACTGGTCATGGAGCAACATTTCCTCTAGTAAACAAACAAACAGATTGAGGAGATGTGGCAGAACTGCCATTAGAATGACACCAAGAGAAGTGGTCTGTTTAAGCAGAAGGAAATGAAGCTCCTGCCAGATGTCCCGGCACCCATTAGCAGCTAAAGGTGCAGGTGTCAGTGGCCTATGGCTCTGTGAAGCGCATCAGCCTGACCCCTGTGCCCTACACACTAAGAAAGCAAGTACACAGGAGTCAGGAGAGAGCAGGCAGTCTGACAGCTACACGTCACCTGACCGACTCGATGAGAGTCACACCCAAATAGATCAGGCGCTTTTGCTAAGATACTCAAAAGTAAAAAAGAGTTTAAGAACAAATTAAAAAAATCAGATTTTTTAAAAGCTGAAGAGAAACCTACTTCCACAGTTCTAGGCTTTTGTTTGTGGTGTCTATGTAGGTACCATGGTCTATCATGGATATTTAAAGGTAGATCGACATTCGACTGCTCCGCCATCTTGGAACGGTTTATATGTTGTCACTCATCATAAAAATCAACCAATCAATCAATTTCAAAATGCAGCACCATTGTGCAGCATCTGGTTGTAAAAAACTGGATAAACTTTTACCAGAAAGAATGTGTCGGTTTGTGTTTTTATTGTGTATTATACAGGATTTTAGAATAAAGTACCTTTTAAATGCTTTGTTAGCTAACAGATTCCTCTTGGTGTATTGCGTTAGTTTAGAAAAAGCATCTGCTGAAGTCAGATATAGATATTCATACATACATGGGTATAGGGTTGCAGATACATTAGGGATGTGCATCTCCATAACTGAGGCCGATGTGATATGCATCTAAATACATAGCCAATTATATGATACATTAAAGATACATATGAAACAGCTACTGATGCGATGCGATATGATTTTATGCGACAAGATATGATTTTCAATATCCGATTTCGATTCGATTCAATACAATAGGATTCAATGCAATATGATGCAATGGAAAGAAATATGATGCTATGCAATTCAATATGGTACAGACAGTTTGCTTGTATTTCTTTGGTTCATTGTGATTATTTATTGGAAGATGCAGCTCTACCGCTGCAATGTTATTCTATATTCTATGTGACTCTTGGGACACGCATCGGTCTCTGTAGTGTTGTGCAATGTCATCTTCACGTAGCAGCAGTGGTGATGAGAGAACATGCTTGAGAAGCAGTTTAGAGAGGAGAAATCAATTTACATATAAAATCTTGGTAACAAATTATTAGTCACGTTCTAAATTATAAAAGTTTAGTGCATCTACTAATAATTATATATAAATAAATAGTTTTTATAGATACAAATATGTAAGAAATGATGTAGCGTGATACAAATGAATTATATCCAATGCACATTTTTTTTAAATCGATGGATCGCATCAGTTACTTGTATGCAGATGCACTGATGCGAATCAGTGAATATTACCATCCTTATCGCCCAACACACCAGCTTGCTCAAGAGTGTTCATGGACCAGCTTTGACTATTCCAATATGGCGGACGGCTTACAAATACCTGCACAAAATACAGCCGCTAATAGGAAATCTACCTATACACATCGATGCTTGCCATGTTTTTTTTTAGCACACTGATATGGTATTCTGAGTGTTTTTAGCACATTGCTATGCAGTGGTTTCTTCAAGTCCGTTCACAAGTACTTACAGTAGGTTTAGTGATTCGAGTAGGACACATAAAATGAGTCCGTAGTTGCTTTATGTTATGTGTTGTGCATTTGTGTTTGTGTGACGTGCTTCAATGGAACAAAACATAATTTTTCAATTATAAATCTGACACTGATCTGAGGCCAGTTCAAACTGAAGCTATAAAAGGTTTGTTGTTTGAAGGACCACTGCCTCAAATTTCAAGTTCTATCGATTCGACACAGTTGTGCTCTCCTCTGAAATCATCCGAGAGTCGTATTCCTCAAACCTCTTTTTTTTCCCTGCTATACATCAATAACAGATTTACTCACAAACAGCATTAAACATTTATGTATGTAGCTTGAAAGACTGAGAATATAAGCTATTTTCAGAGAAGAGAAGAGATGCTAATACATACACACATAAACAAATGCTTGGGTGGTGGCCCATATGGTCTGTAAATAGCTTTCAGGAGTTGTATCCTCAGCAGACTTTCAGGATTTACCTCTATAGCCTCTGTGGCGTAGATATGTGTGTAATGTCCTTATTTCCATAGCAACCCCTTTTTGCTATTCACTATAATATGTAGCTGACATCCATTCACACAATGCAACAATATATGTCTGCTAAAGAGGCAAAGCAACAGCAAAACACAAGACCTGACCTTTTGACTTTATGTGAGATATAACCAAAATATCATATATTTAACATTTTCTTGACAGTATATATCAAAATCTATATATCTTTTAAATGTATTTTTAATGCAGCCCAATAATGTGTGTGTATGTGTATGTGTGTGTGTGTGTGTGTATATATATATATATATATATATATATATATATATATATATATATATATAAGTTCTAAATAAAAAATATGGCATTAAACTATATATATTATATATAATAAAATGTATGCATTTAGCAGATTTTTTTATCCAAAGCGACTTACAGTGCATTCAGACTATCAATATATATATATATATATATATATATATATATATATATATATATATATATATATATATATCTTGATTTATGTAAATTAATGTTTTATTTATACTATTTTTTTAAAATAATATTTTCACATTGTTTAAAAAAAAGGATTAAATACATTACATATTAAAAGTACTTAATCTGATTTAATTTTTTATTTGTATTTATTTACATTACCTTCATGGTACTAGATGAACTTGATTTGATGTAAACTTAGAAACAATGCAAAAAAGCATTTATAACAATTTGAGTTAAAGCAACTTACAACAGTTTAAAAATATAAATATAACTGAGTCACATCTGAAACCATGAAATAGCTAATATATCTGGATATACAGTGATATAAATCAGCAGAATCCCTACTGACTTACACACCACACTGTCAAAATAAAGACTTAAAGAAGATGCTAAAATATACAATACAAGACTAGGCTAATGCAAAACGCAACAGAACAACTTTTCTGTAAAGGTAGGAAATATCTCGTCAGGACGGGCCCGGTGTGTCAAGCACGCAGAGGTTTAATTGCAGCCTTGATGAAGTTGTGCATTTCTCACTCAATGACAACATGACACCGCAGTGATAACCATAAACACAAGATATCAATTAGCTGCTGTTAACACTGTTTTAATTATTCCTTCATCCGAAAAAAGTCAGGCAATAATCAAATTTGGGCTTGTAAATGAATTTCAAAGTGCTGTAATTGAAGCACTCTTTTCCCCTCAAATGAACGTACACATGTAGGTGTAGTCAATGATTTTAAAGAGCAAATCTAAAATGGATGTAGGGTCGTGTTTACCTGTGGTAATGGATTGTGTAAATTTTCACCACCACAAAAGATGAGGGAACTTAAGGATAATTTTATTAACCGAAAAGTGCAGTGATTTTAAAACACCTTCAAATGGGGTCATTATTTAGTTTATTTATTTATCCCGCCCTCATATATATATATATATATAACAGAGACTGCAGTTTTTCTGTTAGATCTGTTATATTTTTAACAAACCAGCCTCTTTGTGAAGTTGCATCACTGTGGTAAGATAATTAAAAAATACATTAACTTGTAAATAAATTTGAAATGTGCCAAACAAAGTGTGAAGATCACACTGAAATGATCGAAGAACTCTTTAAGGGACAGTTCAGGCATACAGGTTTTGAACAACATAAAGGTGAGTAAATTATGACATAATTAAAATTTTGGGGTGGACTGTCCTGTCACATCATGATTGTGCTTATTGTGCAATGCTATGCAATATGCTATAAAAAATATTAGTAAAATAATATATATGTTGTTGTGTGTAAATTTTGTAAGCAACATATATACATACAGTATATTATATTACGAGATCTGCCAGCAGCAGCCATGCCAAAGACACAAACCTAAACCTTGAGCCTTTGTGTGTGACACATAAATACCGAAACATAAGCTACCGACGTGAAAAGTGTGTACGCAGCAGTTTTCACAGAGTCCGGCGACATTATGATTTTATGACGACAGCTGGAGGGAAGATTAATTCTGTGTTTACAGACAGTATTACTAACACCAAACAACCAGCAACTTGCCACAAGGTCTAGCTTGCACAGGACAAAAATAAGAAAGTAAGATTAAAAATGAATATCAAATGCAGACATATCTCATTATTTAAAGTCTAAAAGTGGGTGCGTTTAAAATAGCCATTCTGTGCATTCATTGGTGTGCACTGACTTACATGTGTCATCAATTCAACGCTATGAAGTTTGGTCCTCATTTGAAGTGCATTGTGGACTGTGATTTTACCACCTGAAGATGATTCTGTGTTTGGATCTTCTCATTGCAGAACACAATAAGTGGTCAGATAACCTCTGCCCTCTGCTACAGCTTCATCCACCGGGTCTCTGCTGGGAAATGCTGGGATACTGCACTCATCTATTATTACTATGGTAATGAGGGTGAACTGGTGACAGGCTGTGCAGTTTTTATCTGTCTTAGGGTCGGATCGGTCCCTGTGTTTTGGAAGAAATCCGCTCACACACCCCGGGAGTGCAGTCAACACCAGAGAACAACAAAACTACACAAACTCACACTCTCTGTCTGCCACAGCGAACCACTGGAAGTGTGTTAATTCTCCACGCGGACGCTGCTTTTCAAATCACAACATAGCGTGGCCACGGATGAAACCCTGTGTGTGTGTGTGTGTGAGAGAGAGAGAGAGGGAGAGAGAGAGAGAGAGGGGCGAGAAGTTGAACACGGTAAGTGTCGTCTGGAGTGAAGGGTTCTGCGGTGAACAGGTGCTGCAGTAATAATACTTGTCACAAAGATAATTTCAGTCAAAACTAATGAGTTGTGAACCCAGGAGATTGTTCACATCAGAGCAGCACATGGCAGTGTGTTCAACCTATAACGGCCTCTAAAACCAGATTGAATCGATGCTGTTTGCATTCAAAAACAATTTAGAGAGTACGTTTAAATGCAAATAAATATTGATTTATCTATATATAGATCAATAAGTCAGTCATTATATGACAATTTAGTGTTAGCTTTCTCGTGTCATTTCCAAAATGGATCATTTCTGAGAAAATACACTACTGTTCAAAAGACTGGGGTCAGTGTGATTTAAAAAAAAAAAAAATTAATAGTTTTATTAATATTAAGCAGCAAAATCTGTTTTCAACATCAACAATGATAATAAATGTTTCTTAAGCAGAAAATCTAAATATTAGAATGATTTCTGAGGAATCATGTAACTCTGAAGACTGGAGGAATGATGCTGAAAATACTGCTTTCTATCACAGGAATAAATTACATTTTTAAAATGTATAATATATCACAATATTACTGTATTTACTGTTTTTTTCCAGCCTTGGTAAGTATCTACTTTTAAAGGCATTAAAAAAAATCATTTGAACGCTACTGTAATTTGAAATAACATTTGTCTAAAAATAAAAGGTTATAAAAATGTATACATTTTCTGTGGAATCAAATTCACACTTTCATTATTTTTTTCATTGCTCTATATTTGTGTTTCCAATTGAGATAAATAAACTCAGACAAACTAGAAAAGGCCTGCAACCCATCAGTGTCAGGACATGATATTAGACTCATGCACAAAATATTAATGAATGTAAAACGCTTCACTTATTGACTGAGGCGGGCAAAACTACGGGCGCAAAAGGTCACACAGCTACATGTGAGGAAAAAACACACAGAAGAGAAACATGAAAATGCTCTTTATAAATCAAAAGCCTCTAATGACATTCTAATTTAGGAGAGAGCCCTCAATAGAAGTTGATAGAATTTGGCATGTCATTTTAGCCCTGGCCGCACTTTTCCTTTAATCAAGTAGCACAAAAATGGAGAGATGGAGGTGGGGGAAAACAAGGAAAAGAAAGAGAATGAAGTGATTGAGTATGCGATCTGAGTTTGCATGCATGTGTACGGGGAAGAGAGAGAGAGAGAGAGAGAAAGAGAGAGGGGTTGCAGCTGGCTGCTTTACGCTGCGACGTTCAAGCATGACTGACCTATTTCATCAGGTCTGTCAAAACCTTGCACTGATACATGTTGACAACATTTAATCTTAAAAATTGAAAGAAATGAATTAATATGCAAATTCCATCAGCTTTGTAATAAAAATGTCCTTGAAAAAAACAGAGAACACCACCCCAGAGGAACGGTGCGAATTATCCGGGCTCCGTTGTTCCTCAAGTTAGTTGGAGGTACACAAGTCCACCAGGAAATCAGCGCGGATCTGACTTGGAAATAATTATGATGGAGAAACAAAGCCCTAGCAGGTTGAATAAATGGAACGGCATGGGGGAAAAAAAGAGGCGGGCTGCTTTGTTATTCACTTTGAATTAATAGGATTACTTTGAGATCCATATACACCTAAAATCAACACCTCGCTATCAATGTGCACAGAACCAGAGAAGGGGGTGTTGGGCTTCCTGCATTACGAATTCAAGCAACAGTGGGACACTATAGGGAAAAACAGCAGCGCTTCCTTATTCTCCACGAGACTGAACAATTCTACAGGGATGGAATCTTACAAGACAAAGATTAGCCGTCCAAAAGGAGCAGGTGGCTAGCATGAGCTCTCCTGTGGAATTAACTGAACTATGGGGCCTAATTATCTGTGGAGAGAGAACGGTGAGGAGAGAAACTTCACTGTTTGAAGGACAAATGATTCATTAAAAAGAACAGCTCACCTCCTCTCTGATCTTTGGACAAAACAGCATGCTTGAAGCTCCCATCTGAATAAAAGCTTAAACTGGAGAGCAGCAGATGACCAACAGTCAAAGACTTGGGCTAACAAAACAAAAAACTGCTGATACAACAATGATTTTATGCACAATTCAGTTTTGTATTGAGATGTTAGCCATTGTTACTTGTTTCTTATGAATATGTTCACACATACATTAAGTATTTATTTGTCCATTCTTTTTGTTTACATTTAAGATTGCATGTATGCTAAAGAAAAATGAATAAAATAAACATTTATGAAAATGTATCAATTTTTGAAATCTGTGAATATGTTTAATTTCATCATTCATTCGAAAACAATCTGTGTTCATCCTCTTTCTTTCTTTCTTTCTTTCTTTCTCCTCTTACCAGCATTCCTAACAGATCAGAATGGGCTGTAAAATCATGAAAAATGTGCAGTCCTTACAGGGCACATATATGTCCACCCAGACATTCATCACTCGATAGGTATTGTCAGTGAAAGTTTAATTGCATAAACACTCGGATACTGTCCTGTCATATTTCTTGTCAGGCTGGATTCTCTCTCTGGGTTCACTATCGCACAAAACTATTATTGAATTGCTAGCGGACCGCACCAGTGCCAAGGGGAGTGCAGCTTTATGAATAGAATTTGTTTTCTATCAGCAAGACTGACGAATTGTGTCACGAGGAGGCGCAGGGCAGATAATTCCCCCCGTTTATTGGGCAAAGACCTGTTAGCTGCTTGCTCCTTATCTATGCTGCGTTGCCAACTAAACAAACGTGTATATATATTTGAAATTTGGCAACGAATGCATTTGGCTTCTGCAGGGGGAGTTCAGTCTAAACACAGCAGAAAACCACTGTTCATCCACTCACCGGAGACTTCTGAGATCAAGTGGACTGAATAATCTGTGTTCAGGGGAAAAACACTAAACATATGGAGTGATGAATGGAATGTGTCAGGATCACCACTGAACAATTACAAAACCACTCTTGAAAATTTAAATACTTTTAAATTAAACTTGTAACATATTATGCCTGATTTAGAAATATAGTTTGCTTTCTTGTAGTGCATAATAAACTTAAATGAGACATACACACACACACACACACCATATTTATGTTCTGCTATAAAGCTAATTATAATTGTTAACAGACTACCCAAACAAAAAAAAGACAATCAAAAAGAGCAAATAAAATAAAATAAAATAAACAATGAAAACTACAGTAAAAATACAGTAAGAAATATGGCATTTTTTTGATATATTATACAAATTTTAAGTGACCATTTTCTATTTGAATATATTAGAAAATGTAATGTATTTTTAACATCATGCTGCTTAACATTATTTGGAAAATTATAATCAAACAATCTTTGATGAATAGAAAGATCAAAAGAACAACATTTTTTAAACAGTTTTTTTCTAACATTATGATGTCTTTACTGTCACGTTTGATCATTTAATGCATCCTTGCTAAACAAATATGTATTATTTCTTAAAAAAATAAATAAAATGACCCCAAACTTATGAACAGTTTGAGCCTTTGGTTTTATCATTCATTAATTCAATCATTTTTTGCCATTTTTTTTGTGTCAATAAATTCATTAATTCTTCTTTTCCTTACTTCCTTTCTTCCTTCTATCAGTCAGAGTAAGGTTTATTTGCAAATAATTTTTCCATTTCCTTCTCTGAATGTCCAAAGGGAGGTTTGATCACTTTTAGTTCACCTCTAGGGATAACTCCCCATGAAAATGAAAAAAAAAAAAATATATATATATATATATACTAATAATATTTGTCTATACAGCTCAAGCACATATTCTCCAGATGATGCAGGCTCAAGTCCAGACATATTCTGTGTTTATTCACCATATTACTAGTCTAATAAGAATCAATACCTTAAAATTCAAATGTGTGCTTTCGCTACTTCGAAAACATTTACAGCAAAAACCCACTGTAGCCTGAGCAAGAACTTCACCACAAACCAAATACACAAGCCTGATGATGTAGTACAAACACAAAATCCATAAAACGCATACAAAAAAAGATGATCTCGGGGTCGAGTTCTTACTGCCCTCTCATCCTGCAGAAGCTGAGCTCAAATTGGGCTTTTCTTGTGTGAAAGCCCCAAGCAGCTTTACAAAAATACTTTCCCACCACGCGCCTCGCCGCGCACCCACTGCCTGGGAACGGAGGCGTAATGCTCTGTGCCTACTCCTCGAGCTTGATAAAAAGCCCTTTCTGACAACCTTATCAGCCAAATAAGCTTAAATAAAACTGGCTTCTAATAGTCTAGAGACCGCTTGATCCCGCCTTTGTCTTTCAAAGCTGCGAAGCCTTCCTCCTCCAGTGATCTTGCACTTTCCTCGTGACAGAATTCTCAATCTTTTAGGCCGGCTAAGCTGTCATTAGTTTCTTTGTTCCTCTCGCTGGATTGTTTTGCATGTTTCTGTATGGTTTGATACTGAAGTGCTCATGACGGCTGGAGCGCTATAGACATTTGAAAAGCTTGATAATGCCCTTTAATAATAGCTGAGATGAGAGGCATCAGCATGTGGCTCCTCAGCCCTCGCTGCCGTCACCGAGAATAAAAGACCCTCTGAACACACACATATGCCAGAAGTAAAAGATGATGCCATAAACTCAATTCAGTACAACTACAGCTGATCGATTAATTACATGATATGCAAATTAATTCATTGCATATATATCAATATTTCCTGAGAAAAGCCCTTTAATGAAGATAATTAAAAGATGATTCTGACAAAGGGAACAGATACAAAAAGAGGCTTTTGAAAGCAATATATTGTCTCTGCGTCTCAAGCAAAAAGTGCTAAGTTTACAACATATCGTGTCAAATTGTTTCTTTAACATATAAAGAATCTTGAAATAAAGTGAAATACAAAAATCATAACACCCAGAAAAAAATCAAACAAAAGAGGCACAAGTATACAAATAACTTAAAACAAAAGGTGACTAATTAGATTACTAATTTTGTGTTCTTATAAAAATGGTTTTGAAAATAAACATGAAAGGCACTAAAGACTAAAGATGATGTTGTTTGATATCATTTGTCACTTAACCACCTAAAAGCACAATCAATTAAACAACAATAATAAAAAGAAAGCCGCAATCAAAGGTCCCATATTTTTTACACAAATATATTTGTTGCAACAAAACATTTAAACCTTAAAAAGGTTATTTATATATTTAAAGAATGCCTATCTTTCATGTAGCTTGAAACCTCACTTTCTTCTGTAGAACACAAAACGAGATGTTTTGAATAATGTTCAGACTGATCAAAAAGGAGTTCATTCAAAATCTTCTTGACTTCCATTACATGGAAAAGAACAGCTTGGACATTCTTCTATATACAAACTCCCTTTGTGTTTCTCTGAAAAAAGTTTTTTTTTACATTAAATGTGTTTTTAGGCAAATTGTTGACACAGCAAAGGACAAATAAAGATCAACACACTTCCTCTGAGCTTTTCCTGCACATACAGACTAGTCAGGATTGATGGACATTTTTAAATCAGGTTATGTTCAAGCAAGAGTCTTAATTTAAGCTAAACTTAGGGCCTGGGATAAATGAACACATCAGATGATTAAAAACATTTGTCTTTGCAAGCAGGCTGGTCCCTTATTTATAGTGGGTAGTTCATCATGACGCCCAGCTCGGAGCTTTTGACAGTGAATCTATCTGATGAAGCGATAGGCACTTTCATAATTACAGAGTAAGTTATGACGTTTTCCCTCAAGCTCACAAAATTAACAAGCATTAATGTCTTTTACTTACAACTTGCAGGATCTTTCCTGCACCACTGCTGTAAAAGCTACAGAGCTGCCCACAAGTGCACTACACAAACATGCTGTTTACATGCTTGTCAAACATATGCAACATAAAATAAATGTACATGGTGTAGGCTAGGGCAAAAATGACACCAAAAGAGACAGGCAATTTTAAATATTCAGCACTGCGTTCAGGCAAGCCACGTTAGTCACACTTGCATCAACTGTTCCTGACGTGCACCAATCCAGTCTTGAAATCTCTCACAAGCGCTCTATTTAAATTCCATTCTTCAGTGTCTCTTCCATCACATCGCTGCTTGCAATTATCTCCCTCCTCCAACCCCAACTCCACCTAACTGAACCTGCAATCCGATCTGACTTTTGTTTCTTCCTTTACAGTTCACTTCATTGGAAGCCTTTTCTATTACATTTTGTTTTACAACTCATGTAATTTTGAATTGTAATTATGTATGCATATAATGGTTCTGTTCTGTATCCCGAGGGGGTTTGTCTTGCTGCTCTCCCTGCTCTGTCCAAGCATGGCTGCATGGACAGGCATGTTGAGTGTTGTCCAGAACATAACCATACCGCCAACACTAACTGTATGCAATATCAATGTAATAAATATACTTGACAAAAGTGGTCTTGATTGAAACCGAGGCCAAAAAAAAAAAAACAATTAAATAATCTGTGAACTGCATTCTATTCTATTCTAGAACATCTAAGCCCAAAATTTACATGGGTTTAATTGCCCGTGTGGACATTATAGAGACCAGTAGCTGTATGTCTATTATTTTTTTTTTTATATAAAAATGAAATAAAAGAATGTAAATAAAAACCTGAAATTAAAACCTGAAATTTATTACATTATTAGATTTACTGTGACAGTAGATAATATAGAGATATGATCCAGTCTTATTTTAGTATTTTAGCGTTTTTGGTTGGATTCGTTTTTATTTTATATTTTTTATATTTTCTGTTTTCGCTTAAATTTTTGGTAAAGTTTTAGAAAAAAATTTTGTGCTTTTTATTAGTTCTTTTTAACTATGTCTATTTAGTTTTCATTATGTTTAGTTTTTAATTTTAGTTTATTTAAAAACATATTTTTAAATCATTATCAATATATATAAAAATGTAACTAAAAATCCAAAAATAAATTTCAGAATAAAAAAGTAAATTTAACGTAATGTAATAGCCATGACTGTTTATTAAATTGCCTATAATTGTCTATTAAGTATCATAGTGTTACTATTATTTATTCTCCGCAGTGGATAATGAATATAAATATACACATTATTTTTCATTATTCATTAATGATATAACAACAACTGTAACACACACTGGACAGAGCTCAACACACCATCTCCTCTTGCTCATCTCCACAGTGGCAACGGCAAAAAAACTTGCCATCTGTGATTGGAGACCACCACTGGAAAAAGCATGCCACAAATCTCTGAATCTGTGTCCCAGTCATGCCTCGTGTAATAGACGCTACTGGAAAACAAATAAACAGGTTTTACTCACAACAGCCACATGCACTGCTGCAACACTCCGTTAGTATTTACAGCTGAGATGAGGAGACAACCTGAGCATCTGATTTGGCCTAATTTGGTCTATACATAAGAAGACGAAACATCACAGCAGACACCGAAGTTTGCTTTAATTAAATGCACTCAGAAACGCAAATGGACAAAAGAATCAGATTTACATTCTTAATCAAAACAAGCCATGCAGCAGAATAAACAGATCTGATGGCTTCATGGGAAAACAAACTCTGTTTAATTGTCAGGAAACGCATCTATAGTATAGCTGGACTCCTGAAACTTATCCCTCCTCTCTGGGTTCATAACATAGCAGGTCAGTCTGTGTATCTGCAGACGTCTGGTTCAGAAAGCTGCTCTGTTTGGATGGAGGCCAGACGGGATGTTCTGGCCAGACAGTAATAATCATGTCAGCATAAGATCTCTGAACTCCTGTGGCTTTTAACATTAGCTCTAGACAGATCAGTCATGAGCAACTTCAGTTAAACCCTAGGAACTTCACTGCTGTTTACTTGAGGAAATGCAACTGATTAGAAAAGCTTTTCATGGGAAGCAACTCAAATCATGTGAAGTGCATGAGAGGGTTAACTAAAGCCACAAACACACTCTGTACAGATCTGCAGATGTGACTTCCACGGTACATACTTCAAGTGCATTACTGTGTTACTTGTTTATTTGTTTATATATCATAGTTAATACTTTTACATCAAGGTTCCATATATTACCATTAGCTGATGCAATAGATCTATCATGAACTAACAGAGGTTAAAGTTGTTAAAATAACAGTAATGCATTACCAAAACCTGAATATTTGTACATTTATAAATATTTATAAATTAACATTTATATTATAAATTAAGTATTTTATGCTCACCATAGGTGAAAGTGTCACATGATCACATGACCTTTCAGAAATCATTTTAATACGCTGACGTTGATGCTCAAGAAGAAACATTTATTATTATTATTATTATATTATTATCATCAATGTTATATTTTGATAATATTTTTCATTGCAATTAATGCATAAACTATCATAATTATTATATTAAAACTTGTAGCAAAGTGTTATGAGTAATTTAATACATATAAAAACATGTAGCTTTTGAGATGTTTATAAAAAGTTTTTTTTTAACACGTGATTACAGGAGATTATATTAGGTTTTCTGTTCTAGTGTAACACACACACACACACACGCACGCACACACCACTCTATTGCCTCTCAGAAGGGTGAAGTGTTGGGGCTTAGAAAGTGAGATGAACTGAAGAAATGTCAGATGGGTTCAAACGTGACCCCACTGGCTGGGTCAGCCTGAATAAAATCAATATGTTTGAGTCGCAGACCTCAGGAACTTCAGATTTCAATTAGAACTCCTCCAATCGTTTTAGTCATGTGATCACTCCTGACCCCACTGATATCCCATTTTCCCAGAACACAGGTGCTTGTGTGACTACGTGGACTACATGTTAACAGGTCTGGGATCATTTGTTTGCAAAAATGCCATTAGGTTTGAAATCGCAATGCAATGATATTCATATACAAAATGTATGTTTCTAAAAACTAAAGAATCAAATTAGGGCATTCTAAACACACATAAACAAAAATCTAAACTACATGAGTATCTAAAACTGTGTGTGAAAGCGATGGGAAACACACCATTTGACAGGTTTTTAAGGCTAATGTGTGCCATCTGTGAGTGCTAATGCCATTATTTGTATTCTGAGCAAGTGCTAACTGCTTGTGTGACCCCAACTCTTCTCAAGGACACTTCTCGATATGTGCCAAACACCTATGATGGGGTGGGATTCACCTGAGAGGATTGTGGGTAATGCAGACCACAGAATCCCCTAATGACACAGACAGTGGACAGCAGCCGGTGAGGTCAGCGACCTTGGCTAGATGCCTCTGGTGTCCTAGAGCCCTGTGGCTGAATGAAACTCAGTTCATTTCCTAGCAAAAAGACTGCGTGAAAAATAATCATCATAGTGACACTAAACTATGGTATCTTAAGAATACAAATAAATTAACGCTACAGGATACTGCAAAATATATATTGAAAATAAATAAAAAGTTTAAATATAAAATAAAAACATAAAAATAAAGTTTTTTAAAATTTAATTTAATTTCATTAATTAATTTGACTTGTTTTTCAAGGGTGCCCTATTTTAATGTTTTCCTAGTATATACACAGGAGCAGAAAACTAAAGCTGTGCATTTTGATGCTATTTTGAGAGAGCTCATGCTTTCACATACAATCTGCTAATATTGCACAGACTTTTAAACAGTATTACAAGTATAAAACAATTTTAAACAGTAAACATTTGAAATGTAAACGAACATTAATCAAATTAAAGCTGAAGGTGTCAATATAAAATAATACAAATGTAAAACTACTACTAATAATAATACAGTTTTATGGCCTGCAAAAAATATTTTGTGTTGTAAATGATCCCAATTAAACGCACTGCCAGGTGTGACGAAAAGTGAAGCACATAATTTAATTTTAAAACAAGTCTTATCTGACAGGTTTTCAGTGTGAATATGTGCATGTGTGTTTGTGTACAGTAGAGTGTGTGTATGCATGTGAATGTGTGTGTGTTTGTGTTGTGCTGGAGGTTTTCCTCTGGTCTGACAGGGGTAGAATCAGAGGCCTGGTGAAAAAGAGCTCTATTTGCATTTCAAATGTCACCTGCAGCAGCAGACACCTGTTAAAGGCTAGAGGAGAATCCACACAAATCAAAGGTCTGACCCTGCGGGAGAGTCCGGATCACCCTGCCCAGGGGCGACTGCTGCTCTGGACGCCCTGAGACACCCCACCAGCCCTGCGCTGGGACCGAACGCTCCTCACACAATGTTCTCAGTCCATCATCCTCATATGCAGTACTGCCAAAGGTTAATTATTTTCTCTTTATTTATAGTACCTTGTTCTTATTATCAATGTTTAATGCCACATCTCTTGATGTATGTCAGCATACATCATACTGGGCTTCATGTGTCTATTATAACTGTAGTGAAACCAAAATAATGTTTTGTTTATTTAAATGCCAAATAAAATACATTTAAATATATATTAAATAATTCACATTTGGATATGAATTTAAAATACGTTCATATACACCAGTTAAGCTGTATTACATTTTTTTTTTATTAATTCTGTATTAATATAGTTATATAGAAATACACACATTATGCCAAAACATTCCTTAATTGAGGTAAAATAACAGTAATGCACAGCCATTTATTGCATATTGCATTAATATTGCATATATTGATCACTACTTTTAATGTTAGTATAGTGACACTATTAACAAACTACACTACTATTTTTAGTAGCTGAACTGCTTTTACAATAATTTCAGCAATTTACAGTAATAATCTATCTTTTGATTTAAATTAATCATTTAGATGAACTAGATCAACAGAAGAGAATCACTGATTCAAAGGATTCAATCGTCAATTAATCATGACAAAATTCTCTGTGCTTGTAGAAATAATTTAAATATATATATATGTTTATTACTATTATTTACAGTTAATGAATAAGTTAAAGGTGCAATAGGTGATTGTCTTCAGAAACATTTTTTGTTATGCTGGTTGAAAGTCTCTCCACATCCAGATAACAATCATTAAGTAAAGTGGTCTAAATGTATTTACCATATTTTCCGGACTATACGTTTTTTCATAGTTTGGCTGGTCCTGCGACTTATAGTCAGGTGCGACTTATTTTTCAAAATTAATTCGACATGATGCAAGAGAAATGAACTAATAGACCAGAATCAAGAAAACATTACCGTGTACAGCCACGAGAGGGTGCTCTATGCTGCTCAGTGCTCCTGTAGTCTACACTGGAGACATAGAGCGCCCTCTCGCGGCTGTAGACGGTAATGTTTTCTCTTGGTTCTAAATAAATGCGACTTATAGTCTAGTGCGACTTATATGTGTTTTTGGACTGATGCGACTTATACTCAGGTGCAACTTATAGTCCGAAAAATACGGTATCTTTTTTTATATATTCTGTGGAAGGCATAGGACCAAGAAATGTACGTCCAATCAAAAAGCTCAGTTTGAGCGTTTTAAATAGCTTTCCTACCCGCCTGTCAACGTATGCATATCTCTGCGCACCCTGTTCGCGCATTCACACACACTGTGCAGAGCTAGAATGGCAGACAAACATCAACAACCCGGTATTCCTTCCTGCTATTGTAGTACTTTTCAAGTTTTCTCGATGGTTAATGAAACAATGATGTAGCCAAGCTGTTCCCAATTCTAGTCCTCGCGCACACATTTACATGTCTTGTTAGTTAACACACCCGATTCAAATGAACAAATCTTTAGAAGTGAGCTACATGCATGAACTGTGTTCCAATCTATATGATCCCTACACCGTGTTCATGGCTCCCTACTCCCTAAGTAGGGGTTTATTTCACTACGGAACATAGGCTGGAATTGGGAATACTGTAGTAATGATGTCTCTGGTATTCTGGTCTGTGAGCATAAATGCGTTCAGGGGGTGTTGCTTTGGACAACAACTGCAAGGATGGTGGGACATTTGCTTTCAGTGCTATCAGACAAATATTAGCATTTTCCAAGATCTCTAACTGCACCTTCAACTATGTTGGCTCTACAAACTGTAGTTTAACTACTGAAAATTATGAGCATTTTGTATCTTGGTAAACTACATATTTATAGCAGCTTCCCCAACACTACTACTATTACAAAAACAATACTAATAATTATCAAAATAAGTAAAAAATTAGACTTTATGAAAGACTTTATGAAATGCAGTGAAGAATAAACACCTTCAAATAAACAGATTTCTCCTTATTTAGCCATTAGACGAAAATTTAATGCTGAATGAAAAAACGACTGAATAGCTTAAAGGAACTGTAACTAAAAGCAGTGTGGTCAGTGGTGTGCTCTCTGCGCCAGAGCCCATTGACCAATGTCACAGGCACACGCGCCTGTTTCCAAATTAATTTCATTGCAAATGAAGCTTGAATCTTTTTCTTTTGTTAATGCACAAATGAGGGACTGCTTTTCATGCTCATCAAAAGCCTCTTGTTGACAAACAGCGGTATTACGATCTTCAAGAAAAAAACTGCTGTGTTTACTGCTTTATTGCCGGCGTGTCATGCCCTTGAGAAGAGAGAGAGAGAGAGAGAGAGAGAGAGAGAGAGAGAGGTGGAATGGAGCCAGTGATGAGGGGAAAACACGCTCTCCCCTCCACACTGCCAGATATTTAAAATAGGCTGTTGATAACACAATTTACTCTGCAGGTTGAACGGATGAAAAAGTGACATCATATGCAGAAAGAGGAGGAAATAATGAGTGTAGAGGCAGGACACACACACATATGAGGGAGGTGACAGGAGGTGAAATGCTAGACGCCACCTTAAACACTGCTCAGCATGATGTTCATTCAGAGAGAAAGAAAAATAGAGCGCAAGAGGGAGATTTTGTGTCCCAAGGAGGACTATAATACCTGGAGAAAGATAACTATTAGCATACCCATTCATCTTAATAACAGCAGCGTGGCTGGCACACAGATGTGGCGCTAAAGCAAGCACAAAGGTAAATATAGAAGTCAGGAAGCAGAACGAATTGTCACTGGCAAAAATATTTACAATAAAATAACAAACTGTTTGCAACAACAACAAAAAATGTTAATTAAAAGAAATATTTTTGTCTCTAGATGTAGTTGCTATGTCAACCAGCAGAGGTGAATTGTCCCATGCTAACCAGCCAAGTCTTAGTCTCCAAGTCTTGGAGAGATTTTTTTGTAATTCATGCCAAAGAGAATCATCTTCGCTAGTAAAATAATGTTACACTACAAGCAAATCTAGGGCTGCACGATTATTCTAAATTAAATCACAAAGGTGATAAATTGCGATAAGGCAGAAGCTTGGTATGCGTATCTTTCAGTGAAGTACGGTTCTGTGATCAGCAGTAAATTTTCATCTGAAGGCAAGAGGGCGCTCTTTCGCTGAAACTCTAAATATGCCTCACAGAAGAAGCCCAGGAAATCCCTATAGCGGAATTTTTTTATTTCAATGCTTTCACTAAATTACTGTGTTACCCCAAGAAATGTTGCATTCTCTCCCAAAACATTTGCGAACTCCAGAAAAACTTTGCGTTTGCTCACAAAATGTTTAACTCTCTCACAAAACACTTGCACTTTCGCACAAAAGTAGGGCAATTCCCCCAAGAAACGTAATACTCCCTTACAAAATATTTAAATTTGCTCGCAAAATATTTTCGTTCTCTCGCAAGTGTTGTGTTCCCCCAATAAATTTTGCATCCCCCTACAAAATGCATGTTCTGTCAAAAAACATTTCCATTCTCTCAAAATATTTGCATTCACTTGCAAAAGTGTTGCGTTCCCCAAAGAAACATTGCATTTGCTCACAAAAAATTGTGTTCTCTTACAAAACTATTGAATTCTCTCGCAAATTGCATTCTCTCACAAAACTAACATGTTCTCTCACTAACATTTGTGTTGAGTAAGCAAAAGTACTGTTTTTCAGCTCATATTACTTCCATCACAAAGATAGTTTTGCAATGAAAACAAAAGTGCAAAAACATTAAAATGTAAAATTTTTTTATATTTTAATGTTTTTGCACTTTTGTTTTCATATATATATATATATATATATATATATACATACATATATATATATATATATATATATATATATATATATATATATATATATATATATATATATATACGTATATATATATATATATATATATATATATATATATATATACGTATATATATATATATATATATATATATATATATATATATATATTTTTTTTTTTTTTTCATGACCATGTCCTTTAAGGGGCTCCATACAATGCAAAAAAATTTAAGCAACAAAATTATACCAGCAAGCAATGTAGACGACGACTAGGTAAGCATCATGCTGTCCAACTTTTAAAAACACTTTTATCCTCATAAATAATATCTCCCACAATCTTTTTGTACAGTATGTGTCTCGAGTCCTCATAATTTATAAATGAAACTCTGGTGTTAGAAGACAGACCCTGGTGCCCTTTTTCTGATTGTAAAGCAGATCTTTAATGATCCTGTGTGTAGACGAATAAATCTCAACATCAGACCAGCTCTCTAACCATTAAAGACCCTCTCACTCACTCTCACCAAGAATATTAACACTTAAACACACACACACACACACACACACACACACACACACACACACACACTCAAACGCCTCTAGTCTGCCAGTATGAAATTCCTTCCTGGTTAAAAAAAAAAAAAAAAAAGGAAAGAAAAAGAAAACGCCACGAAAAGGACAAAACCACAAATGTGGAACTTCAATTAATTTAAAGCTCCAATCAGCAAAGAATAAATCCGTGGCAGATCTAATTACTGAAGCTCTTGGAAGACCCATGCCGACCAGCCAATCTCCCTCATGTTTGAACAGCTTGATGAACTCGGGGACTGATGGATATCAAGTCATTTTGTTTAATTTATAAATGGATTTTCCCCTAATACTTAAATTATCATCCGTACAACACAATGAAAATGGGAACATTTGGAAGGCAAAGTCTATAAGAGCCCTGAAAAGAATTCCAATGAGGAATGTCACCTCTTTTCATCCCTGCTATACAATTCGTCTAATTAAATTCGGGAGCAGGGTAAGCCTGTGTTACAGTGCTGCCGCCACACGGGTCGCCCCTCGAGAGTTCAGGGCCGAGCGGAAGACACTCATCAGGCATATCATGCCACACATGCCATTAGCGTGCAAACACACACACACACACACACACTTTTGGCAACCTCAGGTGCACTCACAGTGTCTGAGCATCATATTGACCACTTGGTGCAATGTATCTATAACAAAGGCCTCAGAAAGCAAAATGGCTTTGGGTATAAATAAATCAACAGACAAGCGAAGAAATAAATAACTAAATAAAGAACTCACAAAATAAATAATACAGCCTGAATTTGGAGCTTCAAGATCAATGAATGAAAGCATAACTCAAAGCAACGGTGTCTTAGATGAATTGGAAAAGTTTATTTTTATATTTAAACTGAATTTATGCATCTAATGTTTATTTTAAAAACTATGATTTACAGTAATGTAGAAATAACTGACAAATCCCAAATCCCGCCCCCACATGTCTACGTCACGATGTGGGAAGATTTGCATAACGCCGCCCAAATGTTCACGCAAAGAAAGGCAGTTTAACTTTTATTTTTGCTGTTGTCACGGCTGTCATGTCGTGGAGATGCTGTGTGTTTCATTGTGAAAGCGAAGCTACTTTGTTTGGTCTTCCACAAGAGGACACCAGTGTTAATTTTGACACGAAATTTTAATTTAGTTTTAGTCTTAGTCTTTTGACTATAATTCTTTTTAGTTTTAGTCAAGTTTTAGTCATCTGATTTATTTTAATTTTAGTCTTATTTTAGTCGACTAAAATTGCTTGGTATTTTAGTCGACTAAAATTGCTTGGTATTTTAGTCGACTAAAATTGCTTGGTATTTTAGTCGACTAAAATAAGACTAAAATCAATAACAGATTTACTAGACAATTTTTTACAGCTGGTATAGGAAACAAACTTAACCAAAATATATAAAACACAAATTCAACTTTATTTCAACACAACTGTGTCTTTATTTCGATTCAAAAGCTTTTATGCAGCAACAAACACTGTCATGATAATGTAAACAATAACTAGCTGCCAATTGACCATCAATAAAAGAAAATAAAGTTAGGTCCAGGACCTTAAAGTTTACAGCTGAGCTGAACAATAAGTGCATACATTTAAAGTAAATATTTAATAAGTTGGCAGCTAGGTGGATAAAAAAAGTAACAAGATTTTATAAGGTATTCATTTGTCTAGCAATATTGTATGTTTTAAATACTACAATATTGCTAGATTTGTATGTATAATGATAGGATGTGAACATTCATGTTTCACATGACTAATATAGAAATATTTGTGATATTGTCAACAAGTAGAACATTATAAAATATACTAAACATTAGTATTAATCAAATGTATTTATCATGATATTACGTATTAGTATTGTGCTCGCATCTAATTTGAAGGGGCTATTTTACAGTACTTTTCAGTTCGTAATATTTAATGCTACAACATCTACGCACTGCACTATTCCAATTTTGCTTAGCTCAATAAACAAAAGAACATCGTTGTGAAATTACATTTGAGAAAATGTCCGGGTGGCTCGTCTGTAAATGTCTTTTCAAATTGGTTGTGTTCTTGCCACGAATGAGCGCTCTGCGTGCTTTACACTTTGTTTTGTTTTGTTCGTCGTCAAACGTGAAGTGAGCTGTGGACATTTTGTCGCTCTTTTAGACAGTAGGGACTTTAAGCAACAGCTGCCGGAAGTTTGCCGTCACACCGCTGTAGCCAAGAACGTAAAAGTCACTAAGCAACGGTAAAACAGAACAGCGCAACGCAGCATTA
Organism: Carassius gibelio; assembly: GCF_023724105.1. Lineage (NCBI taxonomy): Eukaryota > Metazoa > Chordata > Actinopteri > Cypriniformes > Cyprinidae > Carassius > Carassius gibelio. Next base: position 23,611,040 of record NC_068387.1, read on the forward strand.
ATTCATTTATTGAGATCCAAAAAAATATATAATTTAAAAAAGCAAGAGAAGGATTGCTTTTGGCGTTAAATGACAATCTTTTGTCAGAAGAGGAGTTTTTAATATTGTATGATGTAAATAAGTCTAAAAACATAACATTTATTTACCTAACCTCTCACGTTGTAGCGACTCTGGCAAATCAGCTGTTCTCCCGTAGTAGACCGTTAAATTAGAACGTCACAAAGTAGCAGTTAAATTCGCGCAGGCGCAATACAACGCCAGGATGGCGTTGCCGTTCCACCAGAGGCTGTTGCTTAAAGTCCCTATCACCTCTTCGAATGCCGACTTCCCGGGAGCTCATAAAAACTGAAAACCTTCGCTTCACGTCTCAATAAGTCAGGCTCTGATTGGTTCTCTTCTCTCATGCAGTCTGTTCTGTTTTGCCGGTTCTTTTGCTCATTCCTCGCATCTCTCCCGTCTGCTGATTTGATTTTCGTCACAGTCTATTTTCGTCTCGTCCTTTATTCGTTGACGATAATGTCAATCAATTTAGTCATAGTTTTAGTCTCCATCAGTGCCTTCTATTTTAGTTTTCGTTTCGTTTTCGTCAGCAAAAATATATTCGTGACGAAAATAATGACGAAAATATTTAGTCAACGAAATTAACACTGGAGGACACAAGTCAAAATCAGCGGTTAAGTTGTATTTACACTCTGTTCTGGAACAGTTCAACCCAAATATACAGATGTGTGCAGCACAATTTGTGGAGGACAAGGACTGTTTCCTGGGTAAGTAGCCTACAATGCCAGTGTTAGTTTCTATAAAGTGGGGCAATTCCAACTTTGCATGAATCAGAATGAAGTACTCCAGTATCAAGTATTCAAATAAAATACAATAATAAAATAAAAAAGGGGCAAAATAGAATTATATAAAAACAAAGTAATTAAATCATGCCAAATAAAATAAAATAAATAATAATGTTTTTAAAAGATTAAATAAACTTAACTTAAAACAAAACTAAAATGATATAAGTATGTGATCCTGGAGCACAAAACCAGTCTTAAGTCGTTGGGGTATATTTTTAGCAATAGACAAAAAAACATTGCATGGGTCAAAATTATCGATTTTTCTTGTATGCCAAAAATCATTAGTATATTAAGTAAAGATCATGTTCCGTGAAGATATTTTGTAAATTTCCTACCGTAAATATATCAAAATACATTTTTCATTAGTAATCTGTATAGCTAAGAACTTGATTTTCTCAATATTTTGATTTTTTGCTCCTTCAGATTCCAGATTTTCAAATAGTGTTATCTCTGCCAAATTTTGTCCGATCCCAATAAACCATACATCAATGGAAAGCTTATTTATTCAGATATCAGATGATGTATAAATCTCAATTTCTAAAAATGTACCCTTAAGACTGGTTTTGCGGTCAAAGGTCACATTTAAGCATTTAAGGACACATTTAAGTGGAATTGTAAAAATATATATAAATAAAATGAATAAATATACTAATAAAATAATCTTAAATGCCCAAAACTAAAGAAAATATTAAAATAATAAAATAACCAAATAACATTCAACTATAAAAAATTATGTTTTTAAAACAGTAAAACAGTAAAACAATCAAATTAAACATCTAAAAGGGCCAAAACAGCAACTTGTTCTAAGCTGACCAACAAGGCTGCTCATAGTCACATGATCTTACCTGGCTCAGGTGTCTCAGAGTGAGAGGAAGAAGAGGCAGAGCTGGCCCCGTCCTCGGCCCCGCCGCCCTGAGACAGCAGCCCTCTGCCCGGCGGAAGCTTCATGCCCAGCTGCTCGGCCATCTCCACATGATCGCCCGGATGAACGTAGTCAAACACACTGCTGCCCGTCAGCTCTACCTGCAGCAGCACAAACAACAGCCACACACACACATTAGTCCAAAAGAACATGAAACAGTGCTGTTATTGTCTGCTAAAACGAACAAATTTAACTACTAAATTCAAATAAATTTATTGAAATAATGCTAAAATAAAACAAAGTATAAATATTAGATGAAAAGCTTAAAGTTAAACTTTTATACAGAAATTTGAAATTATACTAAGATTATAATTATAATTAAATACAACAACTAAAAACAATATATAAATAAATGAATAAAGGTATAATAAATGAATAAAAAAGACATAAGAACATAAAATTAATCAAAACGAAAATTAAAAAAAAAAAATACAAATTAAAGCCAATACATATACATACATACACACACACACACACACACACACACACACACACACACACACACATATATATATATATATATTCTACAAGTTGAGCTACAGCAACAGCTATCACATAATATGCTTCTCAACTGATAATTATTTCATATACTCTCAAAGAGCTAAAAATGTCATGGAATTTTTATTCATATATGATCTGTTTAGCATTATATAAAGTTTTTTTTTTTTATGATTTATTCATGAAGGTTAGTATGAAGTATTACCCGGCTCTCTTTTATAGTGAGCTTAATGTGCTTTTCTGTTACTGTAGCCCAGCTAAAAGCCCTTGTGCTCTTTTTATTTTGACTTCAATCCTCTCTCCAGAGGTTTCCTCTGCCTCTTCCCAGCTCGCAGAGACACAACTTTCTGCTCTTTAGGGGAGAGACAGCTCATCCAAATAATCAAATAATTAGCGTATGCTTGTCTAACCTTTAAACACGCTCATTTAATAAGCAGAGGGAGGGGACGGATTTACTGTTGCTAAATGTGGATGACAAGAAAAAACAAGAACAGGCAGTTAAAGTAGCTGTGGCGCTGTGGTGTACATGCCATTGTTATGTTTTGAGTAACGCTGCTCTGTGCTGTTCTGTGATCAGGTTCACGTCTACAGGGACCCGCGGATTACATGAGAATAATCCCTTTAATGTCCTTTCCCTCAAAGCAATTTAGTGCTTCACAAATTATTATTCCAAGCAGAAACAATGAATAAAGAGACGGGCCGCTGGCAGAGACATGGGCTTGGGTTATTTCGGCACAATGCTAGAACTGTAAAACAGAATAATGCGTCAGATTTAAGATATTAATGCCAAAGCAGCATTCTGCTTTCTGATGGACAGAAAGTGATGCATGAAGAAACAAAATAGCTATGCAAGAACAGTCTTGAAGGTGTACAGTTATAAACAGGCAAGAAAATGTACAGTGATTTAAACACCTGTTTCTGGAAATGTGTTTAAGAGTATGTGTTTATCACAAATTCAGACTTAAAAATAAAGCTTCTTCCATGAAGAACCTCTAACATCCATGGAAACTTTCAATTGCACAAAAGGTTCTATATAGTACAATACAAATAGATTCTTTAGATATATAAAAATTGTGCTTTTAAGAACTGGTTCTTTCATAGCAAAGATGCAAAAAAACAAAAACACAATTTTGGAACCTTTTTTTTTTTTTAAAGAAAGTGGTATAAAAATAAAATAATATGATAAAAGCTAATGGAATTTACTTATGCTGCACTTTGCATGTATACATACAGACATATGCATGTATATGAACCTCTACAGTTTAAACAGAACATTTTACTGAACCCTTACTGTAAAACCACCAGCTGTCTGTCTGTTTCTCCAGCTCTCTGTCTCTTTCTTACTGTTTGGCCTCTTACACTAGAAACCCAACAGCACATCTGATTGTTTTGTCCATGGGCATCAAAAAGCTGCAGGCACAATCCTAAGACTTTCTGGATCTTTCTCTGGAAGACTGACATTCCGCCTATATCCAGTAGACCAAAGAATTGAGGATTCTTTTTGAAGAACTAAAGAGATGGGGATGATGTTTTCAACGGGCTTACAGAAAACTGGAGCCCAATTTCAACAAAAAGAAGAAACAAGCCATTCACATAAAAAAAGAAAATCACATCAGTTTAAACTTGAGAGTCCAGCAGAACCATAGATTAGGTCAGTGGTGTCCAAACTTTGTTCTGAAGGCGGGGCCAATGTCCTGCAGACTAAACACACCTGAACTAGCTAATCAAGGTCTTATTAAGCATACTAGAAACTTCCAGGCATATTAATAAAGTAAATAATGTCAATTTTAATTTAGATTTTAAAGTACAATAAAATAAAATAAAATAGATGACAGCCTCCCAGTGAGTGAGCACATTACAATAAAGGCTTAAAAAAAACGATTTCCATACAAAGATGAAATGTAAAGCTATCTCTCTTTCAAGTGCCAGCGTGGACAAGCCTTTGTGTCCATTATAATTCACGCACACAGCCCGGCGACTATTTTAATAGTATTAGAATGAGACCACTTTTCAGCACAAGTGGCTGCACAAAGCACTCATCCTTCCTTAATCTCTGCGATGCGAAGACGAGCGAACAATGAGAAAATAATATCGGCTCTAATATTCATTGTGTGGCGGCCGATGCAGTAAAGTGATGTCTGTAACAAGAGAGCAGCAGATTATGCTTTGTGATTGCAGAAAGGACACTTGGATTACAGAAGGAGGTTTTGCATTGTAAATGAAGCACGGCTCGCTGGAGTGGGCCATGGACAGAGCCCAACAGCAACATGCTTATTTTGTAGAAGAAGGTCACTCAATAAGAGCCCCCACCCCCTTTTCTGGCTTATTAAGACTGACTGGCACGCATTTATGAAAACACCTGATTTTACAAACATGAAATGAGAGAGAGGAAATGGAAAAGAAAGAAAAAAAAAACCCTGACGTTATGCTTGAGTTTCAGAAGGAAGCCCTTAATTAACAATATTTCAGAAATGTCAGCTATCACCTATTAACGGTTCTGTTCTATCAAAGTGATAATACCCAGCTTTATGAAATTATATATATATCTTATAATATAATACAATACTTAAAATTTTATAATATTATATTTTATTTTATACAATATTTTCATTCCAGAATCCCAAATAAATATAACTATATTTTACTTCGGTTATAAAAAAAAATCCTGTATGGCTAGACTTTAAAGATGAGTGAGAAAATGATTTCGATTTTGCCTGCAATTTATTCTCTGCTAACTGATTTGAAACCTCACCTTATTGCTTTTTCTTTGAATTGAAATTGAATTGAACTGAAGACTGGAGGAATGATGCTGAAAATACAGCTGCACATCACAGAAATAAATTATATTTTAAAGGATATTAAAATAGAAACCATTATTTTATATATTTTATTTTGATAATTTAGAATTATTACTGAAATACAAACTTTTTTGTTTCAAACAGTTCATTGAACAATAATAAATGAAGTACCTGAAGCTGACAATGAAGTAGATGTATAATAATTAGCAAAGATGATTAATTTAGCGCTGTAAACGCGCGTGTGAGGGGCCGCGACTCGGTTGATTCAGATCGGGACTTCGGAGCCTGTTCGCGACTCGGTTGATTCAGATCGGCACTTCGGAGCATGTTCGCGACTCGGTTGACTCAGATCGGGACTTCGGAGCCTGTTCGCGACTCGGTTGATTCAGATCGGCACTTCGGAGCCTGTTCGCGACTCGGTTGATTCAGATCGGCACTTCGGAGCCTGTTCGCGACTCGGTTGATTCAGATCGGGACTTCGGAGCCTGTTCGCGACTCGGTTGACTCAGATCGGGACTTCGGAGCCTGTTCGCGACTCGGTTGATTCAGATCGGCACTTCGGAGCCTGTTCGCGACTCAGTTGACTCAGATCGGGACTTCGGAGCCTGTTCGCGACTCGGTTGACTCAGATCGGGACTTCGGAGCCTGTTCGCGACTCGGTTGACTCAGATCGGGACTTCGGAGCCTGTTCGCGACTCGGTTGATTCAGATCGGCACTTCGGAGCCTGTTCGCGACTCGGTTGATTCAGATCGGGACTTCGGAGCCTGTTCGCGACTCGGTTGATTCAGATCGGCAATTCGGAGCCTGTTCGCGACTCGGTTGATTCAGATCGGGACTTTGGAGCATGTTTGAGATTATTTTCAATTCAGTTCTGGACATCGAAGCAGAAAGTGTTTGTCAAACAGTTAATTGGTGATAAATGAATATTTGGACTTGAGGCTTTTTTTTTTACCTGTCGATTCAGCATGTACATGGACCCACACACAAAGGTGGACACCTTCTAGACTTAATCATCAGTAGGGCTCTGAACTTTTCATCCATTGTTATTAAGGACGTGGTGTCACAGATCGCAAGAGGCGAAGACTCAAGTGCAGGCAGATGGGAAGACTTTATTTATACGTCACCAAAATAAACCAAAATAAGAATAATGTATCTCTTAAATTGTGAGTGTAGCTGCATCTGATCAAATGTGCATTTTTATTCTTTAGCTTGGGTTAAACTAATTTTAGTTTGTTGGATCAGGAGCTATGCTAATGATGTCTCTATTTGTTTCTATGTTTTGACACGGGATTTACACAAGCTCCAGTCTGGATCCAGAACACCTGAGAAGAGATGATGCTGACCCTCAGAGGACCTCAGATGATGCTAACCCTGAATCAACAAACAGAACTAACAAATATTGCTACAAGTGTGACTGCATCATATAATAATTATTCATTAATACTATTAATAATGTTCATCGTCTAGCTGAATACGTCTTGTATTCATTTTTTTCTAAAAATCCTGTCAAACGTGCACAAACTGACAGTCGCCACCATAAGCATCTACTAAATATTGTAGAAACATAATTTTCTGTAAAGTTGCTTTGTAACGATTTGTATTGTAAAAAGCGCTATACAAATAAAAATATTTTATCAAATATTTTTGTTGCAAAATCAAACCAATCACTAAACTAAACAAAACTATAGTCTGTGATGCTTTCCTAAACTGTTTTAAAGTATTAAGAGGTCTTGAATTTCAATAACACAGAATCATACTGATAAATGAGGTTCATCTGGCTCAAAAAAATTCAATCCTTCTGTTTAACAAGCTGCTCTGGAAGCAATGGCCCCGCCCACTTCTACCTGAGCCCCGCCCCTTTCTCATTCCTGTGTTTCTGCATGAAAGCAAGCATTAGCGTCCTGTATTTACTCCAGCCCTGTCTCATGTCCCGCTCTGTGAAGCTGGAGAAGCATGTCAAGTGTCACTGAACCCCTCCAAACGGCAATAGAAAGCTGCCAGCTCTCGTCTCTCACGTTATGACACAATTACTCGCTGGCGTCAAACACACACCACCACGGCTCTCACCTCACGCTCCCTGCCAGTTAACCTGTTTGGAGACCAGGAACATTTTGGCCCCGTCCATGCATGCAAATGCTCAATCAGGACTCAATGCTGAGATAAAATAGCTGTTGCAAGTGCTGATGTGAGAAAGCAAAGATCTGATGGTTGAAATTGACTATCAAGCTTCTGTTTAAAAAAAAAAAAAAAAACACTTGTATGCGCACACTGCCATAGATTCTTTTGAAATTAATATAAAGTGTAACTTACTGATTTTTTTTCTTTCAAATATGGGAAAAGTGTCCAAAAGAAAATTATTTACTGTAACATAATGATCATGAAAAGTAAAATAAATAAAAAATACTGTAAATAAAAAAAACTAAAAAAAAAAAAAGAAAAAAAAAACTGCCTGTGTGTATTTAATCATCATTTTACAGTTTTTTCCCCTGTATAATACAAGCAGTGCCACTATTAAAAACCTAAACATGGGCAAGACAGAAACTTTACAGTCCTCAGGGACAGAAAAACACATTAAACACTTTTGAGGGGAGGGAGAAATTCCTTTCAGTTTCTTAAAATGTCAGTGACAGTATTAATCAAATAAACTGATGTTGGCTGGAGGGTCCAGAATTAATTAATGCATTTAACGCAAATGTGCTAAATGGAACATTATACGTTTCATAGCATGTAATTACTCTTTTAATAAATGATTCATGTTATATTCCCATCAATTGATAACGCTTGTGAATCATAAAGCAATTCGGCGAGAGCTTGTCTGGACGCTGAGATAGAGCGTGTGAGGTTCAAATCATTGGTCCTTCTGTTTTTGTTCCAGCTGGGAACTAAAAGTCCCAGTTAAATTATTCAAAAACCCTGCCACATGGATAGCCAAGGGTTAGAATCAAAAGAAAAAAGAAAAAAGAAAAAAAGAGCTGAATTAGAGAAACTATGAACTACAATATTTTTTATTTTTACAATACATTTAAAAATAAATAAAATGGGTTTAATATGTAGTATTAGTAAGATACGAGTGAAAAATCAGTAACACACACACGCACACACTTTAAAAATTACAGATAATTATTTGATAAATATATGATATATATTAATTTTTGAAAACTTTTGACTATTATTTCTTTAATTCTACGTATTACTCATATGTTTAATATATAAGTCTCATATGTTTTTATATAAAAATAAATCTACAACTTATATAACATTTTATGCATTTATAAAAAAAATGATATATAACTTAAAGCTTTATAATATAGTCACTGTCGAAAAAGTAGGTATTGTACTTCATAAATCAATATTGTGAATATATTTATAAATGTATAATGCAAATCTACATTCAAAGTATACTGTAAAATATATTTATTGTGAAAAAGTACGTGTTACGCTTCATAACAATTCAATATGTAGAATACACGTTAATTTCTAGAAATTTTGTCATAGTATTCATTACATTGACCACAGGGCACCTTGCTTTCTAACTATCAGCATCAGCCATGAAAAAGCCATATCGCTGGACCACAAGCACAGACTTGACTATAAATGATGATTGACACCACTATGATTAACCTCTGCTTTTCACACGGTCTCATTCATTAGGGTTCCTGGTATATCATCTGATTACCGAGCAAATAAACTAATAATAGGGCTCCTCCAAAAGCACATTGTTGTATGGTGGACATGAGAGAGGAGAGATATCCCTGGAAAAACAAAAGCCGGCAGTGGCTTAAAGGAAGGACATAATTAAGGGCCAATCGGAGCTGTCTTGTGTGAGCAGAGACCCAGGGGAGCACCTTTCTACCTCTCTGACCTTGGAAAATGGGAGTCCTTGGCTGAGCCGGTGACCCCGTGATCTCCACTCACATCCAATCTCCCTCACCGGCACGAGAGGCGACCTGCCTCATGCAAATCCCATCTCCCCCGTGAGCCGCCAATAAACTGCAGCCTAATTAAATATTTTTTTAACGATGTGAGTAATTTTTGCCAAGGGGTGGATTCAGGGCTAAAATTTAATATGGAGATCACAAAAGATGTTCCAAGCGTTGATTCTGTAAATTAATGACTGCCTTATAATAAAAGCATACTGCTAAGAATATGAATAAAGACAGGTTATTCATCCGAGCAAATGCATTTGGGAACAGGCTTCTGGAACGTTTCCACTTCTGATACTAACTGAGCTTGGGGCATATTTATAAATAATATTTATAATAAAGCATCATACACATTTAAATATATTTGTCTGTCTGTCTGTGTGGGTATAGAAAAGAATCACTTAAAATAATCACATTTTGTTGCTTTGCAGGCTGAAATAAAGATGGACAGTTTTTGTTTTATCCAGCTGTATTTATAACTTATCCAATTGAAAGATATAACACCAACATATCAGAAATTTTTTTACAAACCAGAATCACTAAAAAATGACTCCTAAAACAGACTTGTATCAGGTCTTCTCAATGGCACACAAAGCCATTTGACTTTAACTTTGATCAGCTGTGCTCATTTTGATCAGCTCAGCATGAAAAGAGCTTTCCTTTAGCATTTCAGTCTTTGGTAGTGCAACTGAAGCAAACAATCAACTGTGGGTGACGAGGCACTGTCAAAACATCTCTGAGATAAAATTGTGGACAGGCGATGTCAGGAGATGGATACAAAAAAAATGTCAAGGGCTTTATCAATGCTCTAGAAGCACAGTGAAGTCTATTATCAAGAAGTGGAGGATATTTGGTGCAACACAGATATATATATATATAGTGATGGGAGGAGCACAAGACAGACACAGTGGGCTTGGCGTCAGGCCTCGGAGAGGCTTTTATTAACAGAAAATCAAAATAAAGCATGGGATAAAGGTGACCAAAGGGGAAGAGTGTCAAAAAATAAAAAGGGGATCTGGTGTCCTTGTCGTGCTGCGGGGTTTGTGTAGGTCGGCCAGTGTTCATGGAGGAAGGGTCCAGGTAAGGGGCGGAGTCCGGAGGCGGCTTCCTCTAGCGGCGCTGGTAGGGGATGGACGGCCCGGCATCCTGGCCCGTCGACCGTGTAAACGGGTGTGGGTCCCATCCGGATAGCGGGTCCGGCAGCTCACATCTCCAGTGGCGCGGGAGTCTCTCAATGCACTCTTCCTGGACCCACGAGGACACCAGCGTGCATGCACGGGGAAGACACCGGTCTCCCGAGGAGAGGCGCGTTGGGCTTTTAAACCGCGGCGATGATGAGGGTCCATTCCCTTCAGGTGTGCCCCATCACACGCTGCCAGCCCTGACTCGTCCAGCGCCCCTCCTCTCACACACCCACTCCAGTCGGGAGCCTGGTGAAGGGCGGCGATTTAGGACGGGGTGCCGGTGAAAATCAAGGAGGAGGCAGCTGACTCGTCACAATATACAGTATATATATACACTTACACACACACACACACACACAAATTGAAATATATACTGTAAATGATATATTTTTATAATAACATTTTATTTGTATATATTTACATTTTTGCCAAGGGGTGGATTTAATATTTATTTCAAAATGAGAACTCAAAAGATGTTCCCGGATTTGATTCTATAAATGAAATACTATCTGCCTTATGATAAAAGCCAACAATATGACTGAAGAAAGCTTACTTCAACAGAACAAATGCTTTTGGGAAAAGCCAAGCTCTAGGCGTCCGAGTAATATTTGTCAGCCAAACGAGGAGGTTTTCTAATTTCACAAATCAAACAGACACACTGTATGTTTGTGAGATGGCGCGGGTACTCACTTTCCCTCAGTGTGGCTCTGCTCTCTTCAGATGAGGCAGCGGGTTAAGCCATCGTCCCGTTCTATTAACTACGGGAGCTTTCTTGGGTCCACTCGAGTGTTACACAGCTCAGATTACAGTAACCTTTAACTGCTCGCTGACAGACACATGGAGGACGGGTAGTCCATCTCTCACTTTCTCTTTCTATCCACCTTTAATACCACGTGTGTCACTTCCACACAAAACTGTAATCTTCCTCCCTCCCGACACAGGCCTGTCACTTCAGGAAAAATAGAGGGCATCAGTAGCCATGGGCCATGTGTATTCTCAGCACTGATACATGGCACTTTACCTCAGGCTATCCATATGAACCATTACAGGTGGCTCTCAGTCGGCCATCCGTCAATATTCCAATCAGTCTTTGGATCAGTACCAATTAATAGCAGCAGCATCAAACGACGACGAGCTCTTTCCATCAAAACAAGCACACATGAAACGGTAATACGGATACGATTGATAAAAGGATGGTGTTTGATTAATTCCTTGGATGGTTGCAGATAAAAGCTAATGCACACAACAAAAGTCCAGTTTATATACGGAGTAAACACCAAAACGTTTTAATGCAGCGCTGTTTATCAATTCAGTGCATTATGAAATTGGCTATTTAATGCATATATCTATGACACTAAAAACATTAATAATGCTTTATACCTTATAGCAGTTGCATGCATTGCATCAAATTTTATAAAAATTATTTACATTTTTAAATCTATACAATGATTTTTGATAGATGTATTATGAAACAAACACATTCCATGCATCATGCATGTGCTAAAACGCATTATACTCATTTAAGGGTGAAATACACTGGGCACTTTGAAGCATAACTGTGGTCACAATAATTTTGAAAATGTTTAATGGATTACAATGTAATTATTTAACAGGCATTATAGAAAGTGTTACATACGGTATTATCAATAACACAAACATATTTTGCCTTAAATTGTAATTTGCCTAATGCAACAACATGCAATTGTTTTTTGTGCATTAGGTTTTATCTACATTGTGAAGATTAGTAAAACCTAAACTTAAACAGTTCCCAGAAGGAAAATGGCTTAAAGACCCCATGAATGAGAGTTTTGTGGGTTTTATTTCCTATTTGTTAGCAATGAAGTCATATAAATGCTATTACAGTCTTAAAGATCCACTTTTTGCACAAATTTTTAATTTACAGACTTACACACATCAATAATATTCAGCATTGAATATTTGTGGCCAATCAAACGCTGTCTAGAATGAGAATGTTCCACCCTTTAATATTGTAGTAGCAAATCATGTTCATGCCAGTAATGTAAACTAAAGCTCATTTGTTATTTATAAAATAAGGGACAAGCCTTTTGATATTCAATTCCATAAATTCAAGTTTATTTGTATAGCGCTTTTGACGATACAAATCACTGCAAAGCAACTTTACAGAAAATTAAGTTTCTACAATATTTAGTAGTAGCTTATCAGTGGTGACTGTCAGTTTGATATGATATGTCTTAATTAAAACAAAAAATGCATTTAGTGTTGTGTGGGGGTTTGGTTTAGAGGTTAAGGTCAATGTAAAACAAAAGAAGTCAATGGAAGGTCCCCATGAAGACAACAACAAATGTGCATGTGTGTGTTGTTTGTGTTTGTGTTTCAGAGCAGTGATATGAAATTCATAGGCAACATGTCTCTCGTACCAGGCAGTGGAGAACATGTTGAAGAGAGACAATAACTTTAACAATTAACTTGGAAGGACAAAAAGGGTAAAAATCTCCCTGCGCTCTTTTCTGTGGCGCTCCTGATTTTTATCGAGCTCACAAAGCTCCCTTAGATCATCTTAATCCACTGTGGCAAAGTAGCTGAATATGAGATTCAGATTGTCTTAGAAATTCTGTGCAACCAATCAGCTTCCTGACATTGCTTTTCCCTTCAAGCTTCAGAACTTGTGACAGCAAAGACCAAAATCCAAATCACAAAGGAGTGCAAAATCGCCAAACCCGGCGAGTCTACGTCTAAAGCCCATGAACAAAGATCACACTTCAGAACAACTTCACATCCAAATATTTTATCAATCGCAAAATTATCCATCGCAAAATTATCTATATCTATCTATCTATCTATCTATCTATCTATCTATCTATCTATCTATCTATCTATCTATCTATCTATCTATCTATCTATCTATCTATGTATCTATCTATCTATCTATCTATCTATCTATCTATCTATCTATCTATCTATCTATCGTGGCATGCAAAAGTTTGGGAAACCCAAGCAGAATCTGTGAATAAGTGAATAATTTTAACAAAATATGAGAGATCATACTAAAGGCATGTTATTTTTTATTTAGTATTGTCCTGAGTAAGATATTGTACACATAAGATGTTTACATTAAGTCCACAAGACAAAGACATTGCTGAAATTATTAAAATAACCCCATTCAAAAGTTTGGGAACCCTATCTATCTATGTATAACATATACAGCCTAATATATAAATATAATATAACATCAATGCCAAATACATTTTGCACAGTAAAAAGTTAAAACGCTGAAACTGAATTGTGATAATGCCTATTTTGGATTTAATTTACAATCAACAAAGAGCGGATATCGAGATTACAGATAAAAATTACTTTGTCAATTTATTTTTTTTTTTTTGAAAACAGCTGACATCTTGAAAAGTCTTATACAAGTCGTATTAATTAGTAAACAAATTTATTATTATTATTATTTTATTTTTATTTTATTATATATTTTACATACATTTTATACCACAACATTTTGCTGGATATTTATTGGAAAATCTGGTTATTATATTAAATAACAATATGACAACGTATCTTAAAATTTCATCTTGGGAAAAAAAATCCAACAAAACAATCCAACAAATAACAAATCCTCATGAACTGTGTCAGAAGAACAGTACAGCGCCTACACACCACCTCCACGTAAAGAGGATTGTGGTCAAATATTTGCTGACAAGAGAGAAAAAAAGAGAGAAAGATGGAACAATGACTCCCATTCCAGTCTCTGTCTTACCTCTGTCCGTTTCGCCTCCCTCGGCCTGCCGTATAGAGACCTGTTACAGATCACTAGCCACTTTGAAAATCAAGAAAATGAAAATCAACTCAGAGAAGAAATCTGCGGAGGCAATAACCCCTCCATCCCCCCAGTCACATCCCAGTGCCTCTCCATAAAGGGGAAGTGTCATAGCTGTAGGTGGCAATCTAAGACCTTAGCCCTCTTTCCTCTCTGTCCTCAAGACGGGCATTACCACTGCGATTGTCCGTGCTGCTGGCCAAACCAAATTAAATAACCCGCTAAATAAAACACAGAAATTGGCTCTATTAAATATGGCCGTGTCAATGCTGTTCTCTACCACAACCTCCAACTCTCTATTCTTTTATCGGAATCACTTAACCGTCAATCCTCGGTGCATCTGAATAGAGCTCGAAACATTGGCACAAATCAATAAACTCTCATTTTCTTGTAACAGTTTCATATTAATCGGGAGCAAAGCGGGGGTCTGGCCAGCCGGGCAGCTCTGGATCAGTCAGATGAAGATGGGAAACACCAGGGGGCTGCTGTGATCCCTTAATGAAAACCTCCCTATAAACCCTCTTTCCCTCCATCCGCCCCATTCTGATGAGTTTTCATGCTGATCAAATACAAGCAGAAACGGCCTTTTGTAGCTCTGGTCAATTTTCCCTCCATGGTCCTGATAAATCCAGACATTGCACAATCACAAGCCATAAATCTGTGTCTGTTCCCCACTGCGCTGAATGGATGAATTATTGAACAAGAGCTGGAGAGAAAGACGTACATACATACACACAAACACGTCCGCAGGTAGATTCGAGAATAGGATTCGTACAATCCTGCTCCTGATCATCTGATGAGCTTGAGGGTGATGTCTGCTTTTGATGTGGACAGGTCAAACTGTTTGATGCCTGCTGCTGTATCAGGCTTTGAATTACGGTGTTCGACTTCCTGAAGAGTGTAAACAATGTTTGAGTCGAGGGAAGGGATCAGGGTTCGGCTGTTTAGCATGGGACCGTTAGCCCTGTTGGTAGACATTGTAACTGCATGATGTGGAGCCACAAAACAGCTTCTCTATTTTTTTTTTTCTTCAATTAAATTCCTGAATTTAAATTGAGGATGCATAATAGAGGTAGAACTAAAAAAATAATAAAAATTATATATATATAATAAACATTGATAATATTAAATATAATTTAATAACCAATAGGAATTGATAAAAACTTATCACTGCAGACTGAAGTAATGATGCTGAGTATTCATATTCATAAATCATATATATATATATATATATATACATACATACATACATACATACATACATACATGCAAATATATATTTCGCTACATTGTGAACAATTTTTTTTGCAATTCCTTTTAGTGTCAAAATATTCTGAAAATTCACACTGCACATATGACAGTCCATAGTCAGTTCCCACTATGGAAGACTGGACAGTCCAAAATCCAGCCAATCAGGTAGAGTGTTTGGCAAAAGTCTATTTGATCCTTGTTAGCCAGTAATGAAGTTTAATTAGCTAAGGAAACAGTGAGCTCTCAACATCTATTTGGTTAAAGAGTGTGAATCTACACTGAAATATCCAGCTGTTCGGACAACAGTCATTAGCAAAGCCTGCATGCCGCCACACATTTCTAATCTGTCTGTGCCATGCAAACACACAGATCGTGCCTCCAGCGACTGAGTCGTACCGCAGTACTAACCTCTCCTCACTTCCTCATTTGGGCTGAAATGTCCACAGCCGCCCACGGACTGAATGATACACTTTCCAAACAAAAACAGTTTATACTTCTTTTCATAACAAAGCTTGAAATTTAACAAGCTACGCTTTTTTACCATGTAGAAATTTGTTCTTTTAATTTCTATGAATTTGAATTTCCTGACATCCAAACTACAGTTGTGCATCCTAGCCACAATAAGAGCCTCTTCTTCTCTTTCTGATTGTATTCTCAGTTGGCTGTGCGGCAGAGGGCCGGTGTAGACACTGTAAGAGTATTCTGATTTATGCTCTGTCTCTCTCTCCAGGCAACACCTCGAGGGGAAATACAAACATCTGACTTAAAAGGGCCACTGTACAGCAGACGACACAGTGACTGAACTTCCCAGCACTCATTCAGATGCCTGTGATCATGCTTCAAAAGCTCACCATGGCTTAAAGGTTAACATTTGCTTTTACTTTCCGAAACACGGCAGGACAACTATGCGCATCTCTAGTCATCTCAAAAGTGCCTCTTTCCCAACAGGACACAGTATTGACCAAATATCTGCACAAAACAGATTTAATGTATTTTTGAATTTAATTACATGACAATTATATAAATTACGATAAAAAAAAACATCAAGTTTAGTCCATCTAGACCAAAATATGGATGCAAAATACATGGCCAGTATGACATTTCTAAAATAAATTAATACCTTTATTCAACAAGGATGCAACAAATTTATCAAAAAAATCATAGTAAAGACATTTATGATGTTACAAAACATTTCTATTTTGAATAAATGCTGTTCTTTTGAATTTTATATTCATCAAAAATCTTGAAACAACATGTAACAAGGTTTCCACAAAATTATTAACGAACTGTTTTTAACATTGCTAATAAATGTTTCAGCAAATCAGCATATTAGAAGGATTTCTAAAGGGTTATGTGAAACTGAAGACTGGGGATATGACTGCTGAGTGAATAACCAGAGCTCTTTCTTCCACCCTTAATACCACACTGAGGTGAAACCCTTGAGCAAAGCTGTGTGTGTGTGTGTGTCCTTGTTTTTGTGACATATCAGGACACATGTATAATGACTTTGTATAATGACATGGGTATGACACAGGTATTACAAGGAGAGGGTGACTTATGAGGACATAACCCATTTCCCCATTTTTCAAAACGCTTATAAATCATACAGAATGAGTTTTTTTTTTTTGAGAAAGTAAAAATGCACAAAGTTTCCTGTGAGGGTTAGGGTTAGGTGTAGGGTTGGTGAAGGGCGATAGAATATACAGTTTGTACAGTATAAAAACCATTACACCTATGGGATGTCCCCACTTTTCACCCCACTGTGTGTGTGTGTGTGTTTTTATGGGTTAAATGCAGAGCACAAATTCCGACAATGGGTCAACTTCACTTTACTATTTTAAATTATAACAATATTTCACTATATATATATATATATATATATATATATATATATATATATATATATATATATATATATATATATATATATATATATATATATATATATAATTTTTTTTACTAACTCTAAACTTTTGAATGGTACTGTAAATGTAATATAATAATAATAAGGTACAGCTAAAATGTAAAATGCACAGCAACATAAATGGCTTTTTAAAATGATTATAAAATTGTTATAAAACCTAATATCAAAAACAGCGTTTCAAAAGGGAATAAGCAACAAATATGTGCCAGATATACTGAATGTAGAATATGTAGTCAAAAGGTAAAATCCAGTGGTACTTAAGGAAAGCATTAGTAAGTGGTCTTCTCTTGTTTTGCAGTGTTTCCACATCTCAGGATGTCAGACAGCTTCATCCGTGAGTACAGAAGACCAGAGCAGAAACACAGTTAGTTGATGAGTGGGCTGTGAGCTAACCATCTCTCTCTCTCTCTCTCTCTCTCTACCACACTGGTTCTCTTGAGAGGGCATCGATCTGTCCACCCATATCCATCCACCCATTCGCTTTCCTCCGCTCTGCACTCATGTGGGAGGGAGTGATCGCTGATCTCCATACTGTTCATTAAGCTCCTCTCTCTCAGCTGGGAGAAGGCTTGTTAACTCTTTCTTATGACTTTAAATAGCTTGGACACAGGGGTGTAAGGGGGAGACAGGACCTCACACATTCAAACACACATGTACACACCAAATCAGCCTGGCTGTCAATAGTTGTGACAGTAGGATGGCTGAATGCCTGTGGGGGTTCATCTTAGGTCTGGACAAAACATTGAAAATATATAATACATTTGTGATAAATTTGCTGGTAATGCAATATTAGAAAGATACAGATTTTGTGTTTTGCTAATATATATATATATATATATATATATATATATATATATATATATATATATATATATATATATATATATATATATATATATATATATATATAATTTTTTTTCTCCATCTTTCTTTTTTGTGAGTTGCATTTAAATTAATATAATAAAACATAATTGATATAAAGAGAAACTAACGCATACAGCTGCATCTCAATAAATTAGAATGTTGTGGTAAAGTTCATTTATTTCAGTAATTCAACTTAAATTGTGAAACTCGTGTATTAAGTAAATTCAATGCACGCAGACTGAAGTAGTTTAAGTCTTTGGTTCTTTTAATTGTTATGATTTTGGCTCACATTAAACAAAACCCCCAAAATTTCAACAAATTAGAATACTTCATAAGACCACTAAAAAAAACACATTTTTAGTGAATTGTTGGCCTTCTGGAAAGTATGTTTATTTACTGTACATGTACTCAATATTTGGTAGGGGCTCCTTTTTCTTTAATTACTGCCTCAATTTGGCGGGGCATGGAGGTGATCAGTTGGTGGCACTGCTGAGGTGGTATGGAAGCCCAGGTTTCTTTGACAGTGGGCTTCAGCTCATCTGCATTGTTTGGTCTCTTGTTTCTCATTTGTTCCTCTTGACAATACCCATAGATTCTCTTTGGGGTTCAGCTCTGGTGAGTTTGTTGGCCAGTCAAGCACACCAACACCATGGTCATTTAACCAACTTTTGGTGCTTTTGTCAGTGTGGGCAGGTGCCAAATACTGCTGGAAAATGAAATCAGCATTTTCAAAAAGCTGGTCAGCGGAAGTGACTTTGGTTTTCAAAAAACACAATGAACCAACACCAGCAGATGACACTGGACCCCAAATCATCATAAGCCTTGGGAACTTAACACTGAACTTCAGGCAACTTGGGCTATGAGTTTCTCCACCCTTCCTCCAAATTCCTTGAGATGGCTAGAATTGCCTGTGCGATTTATTTTGTCTTTTTGGACATTTCTAATCGTAAACACAGCCATGTTGAAGCCTGCAGTAAATGTTTTGCATTATGGCAGTCTACTCTGCTTATTGTTTTTCAATAATGTTGCACTCCTGTTTGTCATTGTGCACATAACTTCATGACAATAAATCATTAGAAATATTGGTCTTTACTCTTTACCAATATATTGAATTTTTACATTCGTCCTGCCTGTGGTCCGTGGATTTACCTATTTTTGGTGTTATTTGCTGTATAAAATGCATCTAGACATGCAAAATCGATTTTACAATCGATTCAATGAATACTTGTCACTCAAATCAAACAGGATTTTTTTCAAAGTGACAACCCAAGAAAGCAAAGTAAACAGTCTCTAATTTGTATGTTGCATTGACACCTAGCGGTGAATGCAAGTATAACAGTACCTAATTTCTTTTCATCTCACCTGAAATTCATACAATAAACATGTTTTGACAAAGATTTCAATTTGTTTGTGGTCTATATAGCCTGCATCAAAATGAGGTTTGCAATGATGCGCCCGAAGGCACGGGTTGAAGACCCAACCAGCCCTAGTGTGTATGTGTGTGTATACTGGTCCAGCATGCTAGACCAGGTTTAAACAAGGCTGAACACTATTCCTGAATGGTTGATAAGGGCCTCTGTGTGTTAAATTGAGCCGGGCCCCTGGACGCCGATTCACCGTTCTGTATTCTAATGCTCCATCTTTGTTCTGTCTCTTTGTTTCATTTTGAGATTCTTGAAGGGGAAACCGGTCACACAAAATACACTGTGTGAATGGCTTTGTTTAAAAGAAATGATCACTGGCTGTTCCTTCAAATGAGGACAAACCACACACAACATATCTGCAAATTATTCTGGGACCATCTTGGATGATAACCTTGACAGCTGAAATTGCTTTGAGTGTTTTTTCACTTATAACTAACCATTAAAGAAATAAGCCAAGAGATGAAATATAAAACTGCAATTACAGCATTATGATAAAAGACACCAATGTTCAAGAAATAATTATGCTTTTTAATAATAATGATGTCAATAATTCTCCTGTCAGGTAATATAGTTAATTAGCCTATATGCAGATATAAACGGTGACTATAAATGGTATGAATTTATAATGATCACTATGACTGCTGATATTAATCAACCGAATGGTTATAATTAATGTAATAATAATGCAACAGTTATATATTATTCATTAAAATACTGTATTTAAATCAGCAAGTTAAAAAGACTTCAAATGTATCCAAGGAAATAATAAACAGCCAGCAGGTGCAAAAAATAAAGAATACTGTCTGGTTTATTTTGCAATTGCCATCTGACCATAAATAAAATATGAATTTAAGCAAATATTTTTGTATTATGTGAGAATAAAGTGATGCGAGGAACATGAACTAGCAACAATTCAGGAAATCAGCTGGCTGACAATTGATCAATCACATGAATTTATTATTAACTTTAAATGAATCAATTATTTTATTGATTTAAAAATTACTTAATTATTTATTTATTAATTTATGTATGTATGCATGTGTATAACATCTTTCAAAATAAATAGTGCATGTCCACAGTGCGATTCTAAGAATATCTTGATCATATTTTTTTCGTTGTTATATAATTTGACTTCTTTTTGGGCACTGCAGCATAATCAAAAATGTGCAGCAACTCTGTTCTGATAATAATTGACAAAATCCTGAGGCACCTTTTCCTGAAGAGCGGCGTTTGATAAGTAAGCCTGAGCACTGGAACACACGGCATAGAAGATAAATCAAACGAGCCGCACTAGAGAAGGAGAGCAGTGGATTTCTGTCAGGAAGAGAGATCATTCCTTTTCTACTTGAGAAAAGCACAATCAATCCATTATGAGCGCGCGTTTTCTTGTAAATCTGGGATTTATGCTAGCACATCTCAACTCGACTGCTCTCCAAAGTAGCGTCTAATTTACTGAGTCACAGCATCAAAATAAAGGGCATAATCAGTGAGTGAGAGAGAGAGAGAGAGAGAGACTGCAGAAGGGCGATTGAGATGGCTAATAGATATGTTTTGTAGACACTTGGCATAAATCATCTCAAACAGACGGCGTTTTGTCAGGCTTGGCGTAGGCCGCTTCAGTTAGCCTGCTCGTTAGGACATCCGTTAGTGAGGCTGGAGACCTGGCTGATTCCCAACAACTCATTAGGACACTACAGAGGTCAAGGAAGAAGAGGCTGAGCTGTTTCTCTCCACCCGTGATGGATCCCGACACCTTCTCTCTGATCAATTAATGTAAAGCATTCATCATATGAGACTGTCTGGGAGAGCGCGATTTCCATAGCATCGACGCCAGCGGACTCCTGCGCATTAACATGAGCCTATGGGATTGGCAGACCTTTCTGAAGCCGTCATAAATCAGGCCGGAAAACAAGTGTAGCGGTGAGCGATAAGCTCTGTGCAGACAGCTTTACCGCGTGCGAGAAATGGATGAGACGTACACATGGATCAATGTCCGGTTGGAGAGGAGAAAAGCCAAAGTTTCTAGATGTCCATTGGAAGAAACTCACCAGCGGAAAAATCCCCCGTCCAGTTGGTATTCTTCAGATAACTCCAGGTTACAGTGTTTTTAGGAAGGAAGAAAGTCAAAGTAAGACCAAAATGAACCCTCTTTCCACAGCAAAACATATGGTAGAGGCTGCGCATCTCTCCTGGCTTGTCGAAATGTAAAAACGCTTCAAAAATAAACTGTAACTGTTTTTTGGCGGTGGGGATGTTTAGATGGTCTCTTCCTGGGATAGCCATTCAATCAAATGACATGCCAAATGTATCAGATTACTATGATAGAATCTGCAAATGTAATGAACAGAATAGGTAGATCAGATACAAAGGCAACATGCTCCCTAAATGTGTCACGGAAGTGTTTTTCTGAGATACAGACTTCCTCTAAAAATGCTTTGGCTCATGGTCCCTGCTTCCTCTCTAAACAGGAAATAAACACTGGTGAGTGGGGTAAGTACCTATCATATCAGATACCACATACACCCACACACACACACACACAGTTGGTCAGTGGACAAGTTTGTCAGGCTGAGGTTTGGCTGATATTTCATTCCTGCTCTGTAAGCACAGCTCTCCTGCAAACAGGGCTTATGAGCCGAACACTGAGGGGCTGAAGGCATGTAAGACCTGCAGCCCTGCAAACACCCGGCCCAACCTAGGAGCAACGCTCAGGCCAAGACTTTGCACCTTGTGTCAGACTGTTTCATTTTTAATGTCTAGAGAGAAACTCTAGGAGGATATGTTCAAAACAGAAGTGTGCAGCTGTAGAGCTACTGATCTAACTACAATATGCGTTCAGTGCCAGCATACTGTCAGCTGTCAATGTTACACCACATTACTTTGGTGAAATTCAACATTGAAGTTCGAAAACCTCACATCGGCAAAAAACGAAGGTTGAATGTAGAACTGAAAGACCTACTGAAGGAATATGAACACTGATTACATGACTGCTCTCTATTCTATTAGACATCATAGACAGATGTAGTACTTACTCTACACACAGATGCTTCTGCACATAGAATCTCTATCTATTAAATATTTCTATGAGAAGAAATTTGATGTTCAGAATGTCATTAAAAAGGGGATTTCTAAGAATAGAACAGAATGTTTTATAAAATATTTCAATGTTATGGAATGTTTCTATATATAGATTTTTCTGTTAAGAAATAGGTATGGAAGACTTCTACTGTACTTATATACATTCTACTTATAAGTATAATATCTACTCTTAGAATGTTAATATATGGGTTTCTTTTTTTTCTATGCATAGAAAGTTACTATGCATAGAATATCATCATACTGTATTTAAAGATTCTATTCGCAGAACATTTCAAAAGTTTGGGCTTGATAAGTTTTTATTTTTTTATTAATTCTACTCACCAAAGCTGCATTTATTTGATCAAAATGCAGTAAATTATTAAATATTTATATTTTATAAATTATTTAAAAAAATTAATATTTATAAAATAATTATAAAGTATTGGATCAAAAATAAAGTAATATTCTGCCATATTATTACAATTTAAAATAAGAGCTTACTGTTTTCTTGTATTTAAAATGTAATATGTTCCTGTGATTCAAAGCTGTATTTTCAGCATCATTACGCCAGTCTTCAGTGTTGCGTGATCCTTCAGAAATCATTCTAATATGATGATTAGTTGCTCAAGAAACATTTTTGTTACTATCAATGTTACTAGTGCTGCTTGATATTTTTGTGGAAACAGTAATAATTTTATTTTTTTACATAGAAAGTTAAAAATAAAAGCATTTAATAGAAATGAAATTTTTTTAACACTGTAAATGCATTCTTTTTAAAATCAATTTAAAGCACCCTTTCTGAATAAAAGTAATACTTTAGTGAAAAAAAATATTTTTAAACATTAGTATGTACATATATATGAATTTATCATCCAGAACTTACAAAATGTTTTACTTAAGAAACATTTGTGTTATTTTTTTTAAGAATATAACTAGGTAATACATTTCTTTGAACATTTCTATGTATAGAACACTTAAATGATTCATACAGATTTTCTATGTACAGTGTAGAATGTTTCTACATATACTGTAGAATGTTTTTCCAGGTGTTTCTACATCCAGAATGTTAACATACAGAACTTCTATGTAGGGAATGTTTCTACCCTCATTCTAAAGCATTGTAGTTAAACTCCAGGAAAGGTGTCAGCCCCACCGGTGCAGTGTATTTTACATTCCAAAAAGTGACATGTTTGCCTCTGGGCCTGTGCTTCCCCAGAAGCCTAAATGTGTTTCAGAAGCCCAGCGGTCTTTCATGTCTAATACCATGATTACTCCCCTCAGAGGAAAGCTAAACTTTCCCAGCACAGCGTCTAATCCAGCCTTCATTGGGGAAGACTGGGGTCTTTGACAAGTGTCATTCTACGTGCTTGTATGGAGTTAACTTTTCCGACAGAAATTTACCGTTACCAGTTAACCCTTGTGCTATGATGAAAATCCATTACCTAAACTGGGGTTCACAGTCAAAAATGGCTGGCCTTTTTTTTTATATCTCTCATTATGCCACATTATCATGGATTCAATCTTTTTTTCAACTTGTTTTCTTATAACTAGCACAGGTTTTTCACTGCTTTCTGGAACTGACTGGTCGGTGAGGCCCACAACCAATCAATTCCAAAAAGAAATACAAAACCTGTGCTAACTGAAAGAAAAACACCTTTTTTGACAAAAAAATATTGAATCCAACCTTTGGCTGGACATTTTTGTCTGAGGATACCAGTATAACAGTGGGAAAAATCCCTAATAATGTACAAAAATGAGTTGGATATACTCCGTGTGAGCAAAGTCAGTAAGTTTTAGTCTAATGTAATAACATTAACTAGCATTTTTAGGGAAAATAAAATTCTCTCCAGGTCAAAATGACTGGAACACAACATGAGGGTTAAACCAGATGTATTAAAGTTGTGGACAATCCAAAATAAAACTAAAAACATCTGACAAAACAACCTCAACAGTGTATTAAACCTCACTGAGCGTTCAAGCCTAACACATCTTCAACACCAAGAACAACAGACTAACTAACTGCATGTAAGACCTATAACAAGCCTCCAATTCTACTTCATTTAACACATTTCCTAATGGCAGACCTCTGATACCTCCCTCCAGATATGATCCCAAACTCTCATTTATCATTTCCCATTCGCTACGAGGGTCTCGACGGCGTCCTGAGGGAGGTCTGTGTCTGAGAATATGTTAGATTGATAGAAAACCTCCCGAAGATAATATCATCAGCACAGCTGGCTAAATCTGACAAGAAATTCCTCACCCGCCGCCGCCGTCAATACCGCGTTATTCCCTTCTCTCCCTATTTTGGGAAGGAGGTGACAGAAGATTTGCACAGGACAAACTAGCTTGTCACTAAAGGACAAGCCAGCCAGCTGTTCAGGTGTGGGGAACATGACATATCGCTATGTTTTACCTCAGATTAATTCACTTATTAGAGCCAGACCCAAATCACCTGTCACTGTCAAATCACACGTCACAGGAGGAAAATGTGTCAGGTACGTCTACGTTTCACACACATACACACACACCTTCCCTATTACCTCTCAGAACTGCTGTCAATACAATAAATGTAAATCTCCCCGACAGACGCAGAGGGCTGCCGCAGTCGAGCTAACAGGAACCTCGCACGAGAAAGAGAGAGAGAGAGACTCCAACAGCCTCGGGCACACAGCGCACCTGTTTACTGACACTTTACACTGTGATTGCTTGTATATGCGGTATGAAAAAAAGAACTCGGAAATAAAAGCTGTTTATTTGGACTGTACTTTCCAGCATACGGATTTGTCAGTATTCTGCAGTGCCTTCGGTGCGGATGGGCCGTGTGCTAATAGACGGATGTGTACAGTAGCAGAGGGAGGGTGGAGGGCTAGATTTGTGTTTCTCGGATGGAGGAAAATCAGCCATAATGTGATGAACAGCTGCCTGACTGCTTGATTACTGAACAGGCTTGAAAGATGAAAACACAAACACACAATCTTGAACACACCTCCCTGCAATTACAAAAAAGTGACAATAAATGTCATATTTAACACCAAAGTCAAAAGGTGCTTTATTTTCATGACATGTAAGCACATTTAACCCCCATAACACAAAAAAACTCATTCTCATTATTGTAATATGAAAAATATCCTTTAAAGTAAATCAGTAAAAGTACGAATTATGTACTTGTACTGAATTCAAATGAACATGATTTTTAACAGCTATAAACAATTAGATGAGAGGCTGATTTGTATTACTGGTTTGATTTTTTATTATTTTATTTTATATATATATATATATATATATATATATATATATATTATTTTTTTTGCATACAAATTTGCATAAAGCAATAATTAGGGGAAAGTGTGCTTATTGTCATAAAGATAAAGAAGAAAAAAAAACTTAATAGTGCCTGATATAAGGATGTTTTCCCCTTTATAATAATAATTACATTTTTCCCTTTTCTCCAAATAAATCATTTTTAGAAATGTTTGAGGGATTTACCTAATATCACAACTCGAAAGCAAGTTTTTTAAAATAAATGAATACTTTTATTCAGCAAGGATTTATTACAACGATACAAAAATGAAATAAAATAAAAATAAATAAATATATAAATACAATATACAAATGCTATTCATCGGTGATTACAAAAAAAAATTACCAGGGTTTCAAAAATTATTCTTTTTTTTTAAAACATTGATAATAATAGGAAATATTTCTTGAGCAGCAAATCAGCATATCAGAATGATTTCTGAAGGATCATGTGACACTGAAGACTGAAGTAATGATGCAGAAAATTCAGCTTTGCATCACAGAAATAAATGTCATTTTAAAATATATTCAAATAGAAAACAGTTCTATTACATAAGTGTGTACATAAAGGGAATCATTCAGTACCATGGTAAATATCACAGAACCATGTCATGTCAGTGCCAGAGACTCATGTTTCTAAGCTCACTTCCAAACATAAAACCTCACTCCACACTTCTGCACCCAACTGTCAGACGGGGCATGCAGACAGATTTGCGAAAGGCTGAAATGAGTCAGGATGACACAGACAGACAGAGAGAGAGAGAGAGAGAGAGAGAGAGAGAGAGAGAGAGAGAGAGAGAGAGAGAGAGAGAGAGAGAGAGAGAGAGAGATGCTCACCCCGGTGGCAGACGCCAGCAGCCCCTCCAAACTACACAGTAATACAAATCTTTATTTGGTCGTGAGATGCTGACAGGTCAATTGAACAGAATGAGTCTAGTTTATGATACAGTTGTCAGAGGCGTTTAGGCCCGGAGTCTGTTTATCTGACTACTCAAGATATTCCCACAATCTCTCTCTCAAACCCCAGCACCTCGAGGTTAATTACTTCACCAATTTGAGTAAATGGCATGCCATAGTCCCATCTGTCTCCATTAGTTCCCCACTATTTCTCAATTTACGAGGACGGGGGTCAAGGCGCCGGGTGCAGGAGGGATGTAATAAAGCATGCGATTTTTATGTTTACACAAATGCGAGAGCCGGGGCATAAATAACAAAAATGTATCTCTCAAATGGTGAGAGCATTCATAATAATGCTGCTCTTTAAAAAGCCATTTTTGAGCCATTCTCCGCCGGCCATAGAGAATGAAAAACATGCCACACTAAAAACTAACAAGCCGGTGAACAGTGGTAATAAATACATGGGCCACGGCAGCACTCTAACAGGGCTTTACGGTTTCACAGGAATGCGCCCAATGCAAAAATCATAATAGTGCTAATTATAAGGATTTTTTTTCCCTTATTAAAAATATACTTATATTTTGTCTAATGTATTTTTTAATATTTTTAATAATATATGTATACTGAGATTTACCTATTTATATCACTGTGCATTAAGCTATTTTTTTGCACAGTTATTTAATATTTCTACAAAATATATTTTATAAATATAAATATATAACAAATACTTCTACGAAACCCAATGGAAAAATCTTTATAGTGCTAAATATACAAAACAAAAACTCAATACAGAAGGGCGATATGTCAAATTTTACTTGTACAGCATAACTGTCTTCAAACCACTAATGCTCCATGACAGCAGTAGACCTGTAAAAAACACTACCTAAAGAAAAGAGTTACTTAATGTCCACAATTAAAATATAAAAATAAAAAATCTATGTGAAACAAAGCTTGCCTAGCTAAAAGCATCTGCATTTTTGCGCTTAAAGCCTTGCTTTAACCTAATGATATAATGTAAACCCTAGAACTGATACGACATATACAGCGGCTTGAATGCAATGCAGGTCTTTTTGGATAAATGTCATTCTAAAACTTTATGAAAAGTAATAGTTGAATAGTAAATACCAAATATATTCTGATTGGCTGTTACTGTGTCACACTGATCAGCATTTTCCCTTTCTGTGCGAACAAACTATTTTCACTTGTTGTACCACCTAAAATAATGATCATTTGCTAAGAGAAGTAGTTTGTAAATATGTTTTTTTTGTGCTTGCTGCAAAGAGTAAGAAGATGAGGGGATCAGAGACATACAGTACATCATGATAAATATCAAAAAGGATAAACAGAAGAGAAGAAGAGCTATCACTTTACGACACACAGCATGGCAGGAGCGTCCTTCATCTTTTGTTATGTGTGTGGTGCATTGTAAGGATCGAGTGTTAGGGCAATTAATTTAATCGCAAGGTAAATCCAGTCTCCAGATTTCCCCTTCTCTCTTTCACACACACACGTTATTAGTCTGGCGGTGTCTGCCTCGGCCTGCGTCCCAAAGGATCCATACATTCAGCTGTTAAAGATGACCTTGCCAAGAACACTAAACCGCAAACTTTCCCGCTCATTCCAGGCGCTTCAAAATGACGCCGTAACAAAAGAGCGGCTTTTAAAGGCAAATTTTATTTGTTCTGAAAAATACTACCTAGAAAAAAAAAAGAGAACGCTCTCCTCCACCCACATCCAAAACCACTCGCACTTCACTCTGTCCCAGATTTTTAGTAGGTTGCCAGAGTTTTTGCCTCTCTCTCTGTCTCTAATCTTTGCCGTATGCGTGGGAGAACAGCAAGTCGCTGGATGCTGGATGGGGTCTCCATGTGTAAACAACAAAGCTACTGTCATTTAATCAGGGGTCCTTTAAAGAGCGTGGCAGTGATGCCGGAGTGGGACTCGGCTCGCTTTTCCCTTTTCAAGGACAATTGTTCTTTTCGCGACTTCACATTCACGTAAACAACCCGTCACCGGCGAAACACTCGACGCCAGCCGCTCTTCAGCTGTCTACCATCACTTTGGTTTCACCGCTTTTGTTTGTGAATTATAAATCTAAATCTACGCGGAAGGTTAAGCATTTCCTTACAGTGTATCTATCGTTCCTTTGACATGTTTTTAGCATGAAAGCGCCTGCCGAATAGAAGTCCTTGGCATGGGAATACAATCTGCAAAAGCTCTAACAGAAGGTAAATTCCAAAAAAGTGAGTGTGGGAAATTACTATTTGTTTTCAATTTCAGATCAAGCAGATTTCTCTACGGGGGCCGGGAGAGTATTAATGTCGACAGGCCATTAGTCTCTTCTGACAAGCCCGCAACCTGCCACACACTGCAAAGTAATGAATTGGTGGGAAAGATAAGGAAATAAAATCATCCTTAATTTCTCAAACTGCCTTTGTGTAAACTAATATTTTTCCACCTCAGCGCACTTGATATGTTTGGTGCTACGCTTGCCAAGCTCAGCATCTATGAGAGATGATGACGAGACACTCTGGAAATGAAAAGAGGTAAAATATGAGAGCCTGACAGTGTGTGTTTAATCTAAAACACTATATAACTGATAAATTACATAGCTTAAATGTCAATCTAAACCCCAGTCTAGAAAAAAGCCCCGCCCATTAATTCAACTTATTAATACTTTTGCTTAATAACACAATTTGTGGTGAAAAACTACATTACCCATGATGCCATACAGAAAAATCCACCAAGTCAACCGCCCTATGCTCTCAAAATACCTAAATATTTATATACAGGAAAATTAATAGCTTTAATTAGTTTTATGTTTCTAAATGTTTATTTCAATTATATCACTTGCAATGGTTCATGGGATTGTAGTTCTGTCTCATATTAAAGCCTCACTAAAAGTACACAGTGTTTTTTTTTGTCTGATTTTCAAATACTTTTTTGCTCAAAGTTTATAATGTTGTGATTCTCCTCGTAGTTGGTCGGCTTGGTTCATGGCTTATATAATAATGCTTTAATAAAATCCCCATGTGAAAAATGAATGAGAAATATCCCAGAACTGGCGATACTGAAAAAGTGAGCAGGCACTAATGGACTCCATAGTAACCATTAAATCTTTTAGGACTGGCTGTAATTATGTCATGTTTATCAACATTTTGACAAACAAATGACTTTTCACTGGAAAATTGTTGCATTACTTCAAATACTGATCAATTTGTGAAATGTACGTTTTTTTGGCGCAAACTGCAAGATCAGAGACATACAGTATATTAGGATAAATTTAACATAAAGATATAAAAAAATATATATATGTATATGTAAACTCAGATACTTCAACTTGACAAAATCAAAATCATGTTCTACGCACAGCAACTTCGCAGTAGAAAACAACCAAAGCACACTGATAAACAATCATGTGGTAAAGGAGAAAACACAAGCGTGCCTTAATTTGAAAACAACTTAAGCGAGCAGACAGGGAATTGGTGTTTTGGTACTGAAAAATCATATAGTTGTAGGTAATGGACTGTTTGCATTCAAGGGCAGCAAGGCAATTACTTAGAGACTCATTAAGGTGGCAAATTTGTTAATGCACTGCTAAACGCGGACAAACCAACCGCCGATTTATGTTAATCTCTGTACAGCTGTTTCACTAGCAGGGGAAAAGTGTTTGTCCATAGGAAAGCAGGATTTCAGACCCTGAGAACAGAGCAGATCATGAATTCTATTCAGATAACAGGTTTACAGAGACCATCTGGAGAATTTTAGAATGAGGATATGAATATACGCTGTAAGTGTTTGTGTGGCTACACACAGCAGTGGTGTACGTAAACTTCAAATTCATAACTTTAACACTATACAAAAATATTCAGTGAAGTGACATATGATGTGTTTGTATCAGCTGATATTATACATTTTGGTAAGTGTTAGTGAATTAGCTAAAATGAACTGACATTAAGCACTATTTTTATTTTTTTACATTATTTATTGATCTCTGTTCATGTAAGTTCAAAGTGCATTAACTAATGTTAACAGATACAACTTCTGATTTTTAAATGTGTTCATAAATGTTGAAATTAACTAACTAAGATGCTGTAGAAGTATTGTTCATGTTTATTACTGTAGTTAAGAAATGCTAACAATTGAAAACATATTGTAAAATATTAATAATATATTTTTTAAATTATTGCTGGATATATACATGCAAATTTTTTCATTTACATTTCCTTTGTCCTCTAATGCACCTAAAACATTATTCTTTAAAAACACTCAAATTAAATAACACTGTTAATCTTTAGCCAATGTGAAAATTAAAATACATTTTCATACTTTGTATAATAATGTTGTGATGCCCAAATTACTTTTTAAAATATTTTTTTTATTATTATTATTTTAATTAAAAAAAACATTTTATATCAGTTATTAGAAAAATTATTACAAAAATCTTTTACTTATAACTTAAAAAATATTTTGAACTGTATATACATGAATTATACCTATACGATCTTCATGTGACCTCAGGTTTCCATGTCTCTGTGTGTCAGTGGGTTTGTGTGTGTTGACAGTGAGGCTTGAGGGAGTCATTAGTGACCCCAGCATGCTCTGCCACACTAAACACGGCTGATTCGTCCACAGAGACCCTCAAGACCATCTGCCCCCTCACCCTTCATTCAGACAGACCCAACACTGTTTACAGCAGCACTCACACATCATCAATCTACAGCCTCTTTTCACATTTCTGACTCACTTTTAAATGCATCAAACGCTACTGATGACAGCAAAACAAAAAGAAGGCGAAGTTAAATAACATTGGGAAGTTGTTCTTAGTGCAAATCCTCAAGCAGCGTGGTGCTCTGCAGAAAGCAAAAGGGTCTTGTGGCACTTAATAAATGAATCCGTGCTCATGTCTCAATTAGCAAATAATTAATGGCTGTGTCAAAACAAATTGCTGGGCTAGAGAGCTGTGCTCGTTATTAACTCTTACCAAATGGGTGTGCAACGATGAAGAAAACAAACAAACTTACAAAAACAGCACAGAGTTTTCTTCCTGCTGTTGCATCTCACTTATGACACTGATAGTGATTTAATGTGATTATTTCTGTACAAATGCATAATAGAAAAGAAAAATAACTTACACTGATTGAAACCAGGGGTGGTTCTAGACCCTTTTAGGTGGGCTGTTTTAACTGCTGTCTTTAGAAGTCTAAATGACTGAGTATAAATGATACGTTTATGAACGCAATCATAGTCTAACAATATAGAATACACATGAACAGTTCTGTCAATCAGTTCTGCCCTTAGAGAACTAGATGCAACATTTAGCATTATTACACATAAGTGTTAACATGGAAATATACAGTAGCAGTACCATCAGTGGTGGGACTAGTGAAAAGGATGCATTGATGCATCTGGAGCAAAAAAGGAGATCTCTATTCAGGTCCAGTGTTTCTACCAGAAGCTTTAATGGCTTCTTAATGTATATTCAGCAGGCTGAAAAAAAAGGCTGTTATGTGCTGCTCTTGCTTGAGGATCTAGTTAAATGATTCAGAGGGAAACTACGGCTTTCATTTAGACTCGTGCCCTCCAGTCTGTTTATACTGGTCGATACACTTGTCTGAAGAATATAATGGATTAGCACATCATTCAACACAGCCGCAGCGAGGCAGACTGCAGGCGACCGGGAGAGAAAAGTAAATTACAGTTAGCAGCCGAGCCGGGCCATGCCCTGAGCGAGGAAACATCATATCAGCTCTCGCAAACTCCTGTTCCACCATCCAACCAACTACAGAGCACGAGAAAAAAGACAAAATCTGGTAAAGCTGGTTAAATAAAATCATCTCTCTAACATCTTTGCATTTGAATGTCTGGAGTGGACGTGAACAGAAAGAAGAAATGAAAGGTTCTGTCACATGATTCACATCACATGATGTATGTGAGACGTACCGGTGCAAAAACATTATTTTTTAACAACAGTGTTGTTGTTGTGGAAAGTTACTTTTAAAAAGTAATGCATTACAATATTGTGTTAGAACATAAAAATGTAATTGATTGCATTAGTTACTCTTTACTTAAAGTAATTAATTACGTTACTTTTGAGTTACTTTTTGTAACTTGAAATGTGTTACTTTACTAGTTACTTGAAAAAAGTAATCTGATTACATAATTCTTGTTACTTGTAATGTGTTATCCCCAATAGTGGTTAACAATAGGCGACAACAAACCAGACAATTTACCTTTATGATTATATATGTATTATGAATTTGGACAAAATATTGCTCTTTTGCTATACAGTTTTTCATATATTATATATAGTACGAAAGTAGGTATATTCGCACACAGTGCCAGATTGTCATTTTCTCTGTTCCAAAACACAGTGAACCTGAAGAGGAA
Organism: Carassius gibelio; assembly: GCF_023724105.1. Classification (NCBI taxonomy): domain Eukaryota; kingdom Metazoa; phylum Chordata; class Actinopteri; order Cypriniformes; family Cyprinidae; genus Carassius; species Carassius gibelio. Next base: position 23,644,141 of record NC_068387.1, read on the forward strand.
ACATATTAAAGGATGAAAAAGTTAGTTTAATTTTTATTTATAAAAATACAGTAGTTTGTTATAATTAAAAAATCTTCCCCAGTATAAAAATGGTCATGTTCATCATATGAAGATCGATGATGGTTAGGATGCTGACTGGGTCTGGTACAGAACTATTGTCCTCTCTATGACTCTTGATTTATTCTCAATTACCCAACTGTCCAGTACAGAGGCATGGGAAATGTAAATGAATGCTGCGTCTTATCTTAAGAGTGAGTTGGCTTTTTCTGTAGGAAACCGATGAGAAACATGGCTGAGGCTTCTGGAGTCTCTCTCTCTCTCTCTGTTCCATTAAAGGAATATCGATTGAACTTCGCTGCTCGCTGCAACAAAATGCCATGAAAATAAGAGAACTTAATATAGCTATTCATTTTCACTGAAAGAAAAGGTTGAACACACACCTTAACATTTGGGAGCTCTCTTTTCTTGGGGAAATGAAACTATTAGTTTGTGAGCTGGAATTAAATGTAAAGCCATAAAAAGCACCACAGCTTTATATGCCATGACAACATCAGTCCTGACTTAAAGAGAGAACTGCGTCTCATGTCCTTGTTCAGTGACCTTTTGTGAAATGTAGGCTGTAGGCTGACAGTCTAAAATGTCTGACAAACAAAACTGTTAATTTTACATATTTATTTTTCCCCACTTTCACCCAGTTACACAAACTGACAGGAGAGAACAGAAGCCTCGAGCAAAATATCTCTAAAGTGACAATTTTCACGGATCAAACAATTTTGTGTATCAGGGGCGGAGATACTTCAGGTCTCAGTGGTGTGCCGAGTGATCAATGTTGTGATGTTACAAACTAATCCACTAAAATCTCTTCATAATTAATGACCTGTGGCTTTGAGAGGAACACCAGTCCAACACACACAAGTTTAGAAAAAACTTCCTGTCTCTTAGGAAATACAGCGCTGGCTTATGAAAATGATCTTGTCTCTTGGCAGATTTTGATTGGCTGGAACATTAATTAGGATAATTTACTTTTAAATTAAAAACACATACAAACACACACAAAATAATAATAATATTTTTTTCATATATTTGACCTATTTATGTACCCTTTTTTTGTTTCATTATGGATTTTATGTACAATTTTGGTACAATTCTTGGTAAAATTTTCATTATATTATTCCCAATAATTATCACCTTACTGTAATATATTTTACATTTATGTACAATTATAACTATATATATATATATATATATATATATATATATATATATATATATATATATATATATATATATATATATATATACTTTTTATAAATAATTAATAATTTATAAATAAATAATTATTAGGCAGTAATAATTAACTATTTAAAGGCAGTACATTTAATACCACTATAAGGTAATAGAATGAGGCATTTAAAAAAGGTATTATTTTTAAAATTACATAAATGAAAACATGGGTAAAATAAAAAACAATTGCGTTTTTATACTGGGAATTTTTTTGTTATACTGTTTTTTCTTTATGAAACACACACACACACACACACACACACACACACACACACACACACACACACACACACACACACACATATATATAAATATATATGTGTGTGTTTTATGAAATTCACAAACACTCACAAAACTGAATCTACTGTTTAGGTAAATTCAAAGCCTTATTTTTTCCACCAACTGACACAGTAAGGCCTTGCTGAATTTACCTTTGCATGCTTATTTCCAAGAATCGTCCACTCATTTTCATAAAAAAAACACGTGTATCTGAAGCCGCAATGTTACCACACGATCACCAAATCATCCTTTGGGATTCACCCTTCTCTGAAAACCGTGAATTTATCTACCGTCTAATGCATTTACAAATAGAATGTCAAGCCGCTCCATTCCGTATCTTTTTATTGCATGTCAAATCTGTGTGTCTCAAAAAGGTGGAATCTTAATCTCTCCTCCTTCAATATGCAACAGCTCTATCTTACTAATGAAAATGTTGTCAACGTTTCATCGTTTGCATGCCCGAACTAAGCTGCCACTGCGTTAATGTAAGGAAGATCTGACGATACCACAAGCTTTTCAAAGCTGAGGGGTGAAAAGAAGCTAACAGGAGTGAGCAGATAATGTACATTTTGCATCAGTAACAACATAACTCCACACCATCCAAAACATAATTTTGTAAGTAATTTTTGATGAGCTGAACCAACGTTACTGCGCTTTTAAATAAGTCTCTAAATATGAAACGGCGCTGCTGCCCTATTTAAAAGAATTCAAAGTCTTACAGGCAAATTAACTATTATATTAGCATAAACTCAAATGTTAAGCCATAGAGATGTATTTTGGCAGAAAACTGCAAGGAAACTTCTACTTTGAAATGTAACTCTTTTGTATAATAATCGTGTTAAACACTGGTGATATCATGAAAATTTTGGGAAAATATTAAAGTATACCAGATTGTGGCAGTCTGCTGTATCATCCACAACTTCACTCTGAAAACTTCCCTGCAAGATTGAGAGCATTTTTTGACCATGTTACCTGATTTGCATAATTATTTTAGTAAATCTGGTTCTAAAACAATATGCAAATAAACAACACTATCCGCTGACACAATTCATTCCTCTCCTAACATCTGTCTTTTAGATGATTACTCCACTGCCCTGCGGATTGTGCATCAGACTTCGTGTCCTATGGAATTCCGGGAATAGTAGAAACAAAAAAGTGCTTCCAGAGGGGGTTAGGATGACATTGGCAGGCAGATGCTTAGGCCTCCCCAAAAGAACAGCCATTTGCACTTAAATGAGAGGATTTGTGGCCTGTCACCCCATTACCAATACACCATATGTGAAACCATGTCTTTATCTCACATTATAGAGGTGGGAATGAGATCTCCTTAGACCAATTTTCTCTCTCTCTTTCACTTTTTAGTCTCTCTCTTTTCTCATCCTTCTGTACCGAATATTTCAGGTTCAATTCACTTGTCCGTAAGGGAGAAGTCAGACATGACACATGCTGCTCTCTTGCATGTCTCTCAGTGTTAGATTTGAAAAATGGACTTGGGATCAAACCTGCACAGAGCAGCAAGGACCGGCTGTCTGCCTCCAGAAAGGTGTGCCATATTCACTGCATTTTATTTTTCTTCCCTAAAGTTCATGTATAATGTTACTCAAGGTCGTCTTCACCTAAACAGTTGTAATTTAGTTCTACACTACCATTTCCAACCCCTTTTTGTGAGAAACAGGACATTATTTATGTCATTATTCAATGACAGTCCTTTCCTCTTTAATTTAAACTTCTCTATAAACTTGCCAAATGTCTTTGATTCCTGAGGTATGGTTGATTATAACAAAGAACAGACATATAATGTCATACCATTTTTCCATTTCAAATAAATGCTATTCCTTTGAACTTTTTATTCGTCAAATAATCCTGAAAAAATCAATTTGCACAAATATATTCACCAGCACAACTGTTTTTAGCATTGATAATAAGAAATGTTTTATATCAGCAGATTAGCATATTCAGCTTTTGTACCACATATATAAATATATTTGAGTAAAAATTGTAATAATATTTCACAATATTACTCTTTTTTTTACTGTATTTTTGATCAAATAAATGCAGATTTGGTGAGCATAAGAAACTTCTTTCAAAAAAGTCTTACCAACCTTTTTAATGGTACTATAAATGTCAAACAGTTTCTCAATACAAGTCATCATATGGCTCCAGAACACACATTAGTTTTATGGCTTTTTTGTTTTGAAGTGTATTAGTATAAATCAAAATTCATTTCCACGAGGAAAGGCTTGAATATTTAGCCAAAGAAAGAAGAAAAAAAGAAAAAAATACAGGGCTGGAATGACACAAGGGTGTTTTGAGGATGTATCATTGTTATTGGCCAACCTCCATATACTACAATAATTCACACTGTTATTCATCATTGTGGACCAAGTTGCAAAATAATAAAAATCCGATCATGTAAATGTGGTCATGTAACTTAGTTTCAATTAAGTTTTTTTTCCCCCATGCATATATGCAGTAGTCGCAGTCTTTCAAAAGAGCAAGGAAATGCGTGTTTGCACCTGCATCCATTCACAAGACCTCCGATCACTTGTAGCACAGCCAATGATGCATTTCCCGTTCACCTTACAGGCTTTGTTTGATGGATGCAAAGGTATCTTAATGTGCCTCTGGCCCACTGGCAGATACCAGCTTTGGCATCGCTCTTTCTTAATGTATTCATGACAGAACAGGGCAGGACGGATGAAGGGAGAGATATCAGATGGGCCCAAAACCTGCAGCGGAATCGCAGCACTGTGCTCATTCTTCACCGGCTTCTCTGACGTTCTTCTGCAGTTTATTTCCGTCCGTTATCAGCAGCGTGGCGGGCGACTCGGCCTGCTTCTCACCTCCTCTCCAAACTCTACATCCTGATTCATTACTAATTATCTATCAGGCAGGCCGAAGAGTGTGCCGTGCATCATCGCAGGTGTTACTCTTGATAATGGATGGATGAAGTTATCATCCTTGTACACAAAGTGGCAATGACATTTGCAAAGAATCCTCGAAGCAAATTTTCCTCTTATCTGCTGGCAGTGGCGCTGCGGAGGGGGCGACTCAGAGCACCATCATTAAGTCACATTAATTAGCTCTCATTTGTAATAGCTTGTGTTCATAAATATAGATCATTGTATTAGCGGCATTTATGGGGAAGATCTAGACATGTTTTACAGGAGTGATGCTTCAGACCTGTGGAACTTTCTCTAGTCAACTCAAGGGAAGGAGATACAGCAGCACATGAAGAGTAATGAAAAACAATGATCATTTATCAAACATGAGATATGATAGTGTATGCATACTAATAATTATAGTAGTTTATTGAATAATTCGGTCTTTGTATGAGTCAGAAACTAAATTTGATGGTGCAATTACTAAAAAGTTTTTGTGCTAATATTTAAAGATCCAATAAAATAAAAATCATCCATACATATTTATAGAAAATTAAAACTTTTAATTTATATCCTTTTTGGAGATTATCTTTAGCTAATCTATTATAAAGTAGGGCAGGAAGCAGGAAAGAAATATATATATATATATATATATATATATATATATATATATATATATATATATAATTGTTATTATATATACACTTTAAAATAAGGTTAATTAGTTAACATATATTAAGAATGAACAATACTGCATGCATTATTAAAATCAAAAGCTGTGCTTGTGAACAACTGTATTTTCATTAACAAAGAATAATAAATATTGTAATAAATGTATTGTTCATTGCTTATTCATGTTAGTTAATACAGTAACTAATATTAACAAATGGAACCTTGTTGTAAAGTTTTACCACATATTAAATATATAAGATTAAAAAAAAAACTCTATATTTATATAATATCTAGCAATAAAAAAATTATTTATCTTTCGGGAAAAAAGGCCAAACAATTGGTTAACTATAATAATAATAATAATAACAATAATAAAAGAGAGCAAGAAAGGAAGAATCAATATGCCCTGTCACAACTTCCTGTTTAAATAGGACATTATAATAAGGGGGGAAATATCTAATAAATGTAAACATTTATATAAAATGTGTCTTAACCTTGTAAACTGTACACAAAGTATGAGCACATTATATATATATATATATATATATATATATATATATATATATATATATATATATAAAATTAAATGTTATAATTTAATAATTTATAAAAAAAAAAGTGGCAAAATACAAAGAGAATGCTTTGAATACTAAATATGTCTGTGTTTTGGTGCAATAAACCTTAGCTAACACTACCAAATTTTGAAAACCATTGTTTGATTCCTGTAGCCCTTGCTCTCCTCCTTCTCTTGACCTTCTCTCTCCTCTCAGTGCTCAATGATGCTCTTATTTTCTAAAGTGAGAGATGGGATAGGGACCCGCTGTCCATGACTCTGTGCTCTCCTCTCTGAGAGGGTCAACCTTCATCTATTATTCCTCATGGCACGAGTCGCAGGGGCTCATCAGCCCTTGTTATATCCTTATATGATGGGTTTCCCGCTTCTAATACATGGAGGAGATTACAAATGCATTTTTCTCTTTTGCAGCATCTGGGTGGATGTGTCACATTAAGGTGTCACCCTGGCTTCTGATAAAAAGGTTATTACTGGCTTTATGGCCCTGCCACATAGCAAGGGGGCACACCTTATGTGTAATGAATAGCATTTTACTTTATAGAGGCTAACTGTACGTCGAAAGCACTGACTTTTTATCTTCAAGCTGATTTTAACTGTGCAAAAACAAGACAGCATTAACAACATTACAGCAAGTTTGAATAAATTCCATTAATTTATTCCTTTAATTAATTTGCTCTTTTTGTGTGAATGAAAAAAAGTAATATTAACATATATTTATTTTAAAAAATGTATCATGCTCACCAAGGCAGTTTTTATACTGTAAAATCAGTAATATTATTATGATTTAAAATAACCATTTTCGATTTTGGTATATTATAAAATATTGTTTATTCCTGTGACGCAAAGCTTAATTTTCAGAATCATTACTCCAGCAGAGTCAGAAGATCCTTAAGAAATCTTAAGAAATATATATTTTTTGTTTTTCACAGTGAAAGTCTTTAATGAAGTAAATAATAAAAATTATAAATAATATAATAATAAATAAATAAATAAATAAACAAACACACACACACACACACACACACACACACACACACACACACACACACACACACACACACACACACACACACACAGTCTACAGCCTAATATAAGCCGGTATATTTAAACAGATGTATGTTTTTAAATGTTGATTATCAATCCGTCACATCAGCAGAAGTTCTATGGCACTCTAGTGGTCAGGAGCGAATACTCTTCACCTCTCAACCTTATAGGTTTTTTATAGCTTTTCCAAATAATAACATTTTTCTCCAATTGTCATAATGCTATAAATCTCACTCAATCATAACTGTATTCACTGCTGATTAAAAATAAAAATAACTACTGTATTACAGTAATGAGAATTATTTTTTTGCAGGGGTGGATTTATTTATTATTTTTAAGATGTTCAACAAAGATAGAAAGCTCTTCTTCAAATAATACTATTGATAAACATCAGTCTCATCTACAAACCACAGGTGTCATATAAACAAACATGTTTTTCTCAATTTGATAAAACACCCAACAAATAATCTCAAATTTCTGAAACAGCGCGATCGAATCCTCCCTCATTCTAGGATAGAGCTATCCGCACTACACAGCTGTATTTCCAATCCCATATTCCCGTTCCTGATCTCCGTTCAGATCAAAGACGGCTGGGAAAGCCTGGTGTCAGCACTCTGGAGATACTATCGGCTAGATCCTCCGCCTGACATTAATAATGGCGGGCAGACATCTGAAATGAGAGGGGCCGTATCAGTCTAGAGATGAGGAGGAATCTGGGCATTGTGCTTATCATAGAGCCCTTAGAGATCAGCGATAGCCGCCATGCTAACCCACACGCTGCAGGCAGGTGTATGCTAACACACCTCACACTAAATATAGGACACTGGGTGTGGATAATACACGGCTAAAACGACCTATTTAATCACACCAAATTATCTATGCATATAGATAAGTCTTATATGCTAAAGAACTACACAAAATAAATAAAGAAAATAAGAGAAGAAGAGAAAAAAGTAGCTCAACATTTTGGCGTGTGTATACTCTTAGTGTGTAGTAGTTTTTCAAGGACACTGATATGGTTTAGAGATGTTTACCTGCATTATTAATACAGAAATCTGAATTTACTGCAAAAACAGCAGACAATTGATCATTCGCACACCTACTGTGCCATTAGCATTTAGCCAGGACTGATAAAGCTTGTGTTATTATGAACAATTGTTTAAAGAGAATATATAATCAGATTTCTTTCAAATGGTACTCAACAAATGAGAATATATTTTATTTTCAAATGAATTTACATTTTGTTATTTTGTTAAAGTTACACTACCATTCATATGGAAAGTGGGAAACAACAAGTAGAATCACGTCATTGAAGTAATCAAGTCGAAAAGATCTAAAAACAGCACTTAGAAATTCACCTATTTTTTACTTGTTTCTGAACATATCGTGCAAACACAATTTCAAAGAATAAAAGGGGAAAACAGTCAATAATCGTTTTCATTTTCAACTGATGTCACCAAGTCCTCTTGTTTTTAACGGCCTGTCTTATAGAAACCGCTAGCTGTGTCAGTCCAAGAAATGTGTAAACCAGTTTTCATTAGTCTGAAGAGCATTTTAATAACCTAAAGGACCACTTTAAAGAACTTTATGTTTAATGGAAAGGTTTGATGGATGTTTAAGGTTCTTCATGGAAACATCAATGCCTATGAAGAAGATTTATTTCCTATGGAAAAGAACATTCTGCTAGATTCACATTAGACTGGCTCCAAAAAGGGGCTTTTGCAGTGATTCCATTGTAGAACCATTTAGGGAACCAAAAATAACCTTTCAGTGAAAGGTTCTTAAAAGAACCATTTTTCTTAAAGAACCTTCAGTGGTTCCATGGAACCTTTAGGTTTGTTATGGGACCATTGATGCCAATAAAGAACCTTCACTCACATAAGAACCTCAACTCAAGAAAGGTTCCAAAAGGGTGTTTTCACAGTATTTTTGGTTCCACAGTGAACAGTTCTGTAAACGGTTAGTGTAAAGAACATTTGAACTATTTAAAGAATCATTATATTTTCATTATAAAGAACCTTTTGTGCAATGGAAAGGTTACATGGATCTTAAAAGAACCATCACGTTACAATAAATGAACTAATACTGAGTAGATAAATCCAATGACTATCACAGGTGCAAGCATCTATAAAGATAAAAGGATCTAATACGAAAGGTGCAGGAAAAACCGTTCTAAAGATCCCTGACCTTGACAATGTGCCTCCAAACCATCTGTTCTTCACTCCCACTTCTACAGTCATAAACTCTCTCTCTTTCTCTCTTTCTCTTCATCTCTCAGTTCCACTGACTCTCATTGCAGTCACGTCACTTAAGCACAGAACGGCATCTATTGTTCAACAATAACCATGCCAGACTATCTACTGCAGTTTTAATTTTTCATTCATCCAATTATGAATGGTCTTTGTTGACTTTGAGATTACTGCTGATACTTCCTCTTTTCCATAATCTTTCCAGCTTGACATCAAGATGGAGAAGGTCTAACTCTGGTTCCCCAAAGGACGCCGCCCAGGAAACCTTGACATGCACAAAGACAGGAGCGCGGATGAGCCTGCCCTGCTGAGAACGATAAGGTCACCTGTGGGATTGCTGAGATTATCTCTGTCAAGCACTTGGACGCAGTGCACTCAAAAGATGCGTCATGTAGTCATTGGGAAAATCTATTTCTTCACTAGGTCGCTATTTGCTTTTCAAAGTGCCCTTGTAGTGTTTTGCTCAGAGCACTTATCAATTTAAATGTTGTGAATTAATAATGTTTTTAAGTCACATTTGTTGTAGAAGCAGGGAAACGCCTCCACCCCTCACCATTTTGTCAGTCCCATGTGGGCGACATGTGTGGGTGGTTATTCAGTGGCGGAGATAAAAACCTTTGAATAAGAATAACACATAAACCGTCTAAATATGGAACAGGTCTTTTCATTTTTAGAATTGTAACGACAAAAATAATTATGGATAAGAAATCCAAAACGGTTTATAAAAGTTACAAAGGAATAGCTTTGTTTCTTATTATTATCGGTTTACTAATGTACAATCATACTGTTTATTTGTAAAAGTCATACATGTGAAAAGTAAATTACAACAGAAATAATACTACAAAATAACAAAGTACATTTTTAAACTGTCTATAAAAAAGTAAGCCTACTTGTTTAGAATTGAAGAATTGAATTGAATTAAAGCACAACTTAAAATGAAAATATATAATACAAAATAGATCATAGCTGTAATCTGTTTTGTAATATAATAAAAAAATTGTAATGTAAAAAAAATGAGTTTGCTATAAGAAAAATAGTTTATTTTATACAAAATTAAGAAAATAAAATGTATTAGTAACAATATTTGATGCATCTGGATGTAAATGCAATGAAAAGTTTGATTTATTTCCCAAATAAATACATGTTAAAAGGCATTATAATAATTTTGGCCAAGCAGATTCAAAATGATTAAAGCAATATGTTAAATAGTTAAAATTATTTTTTTGAAATAAAATAATAAAAGTAAATAATATTATATAATTTATAACTATATGAATCAATATTAATAAGAAATATTATTTAAATAAAATGTAATATAAACTTATTATATATAAGTGGATGCTTAAGAATTTAAAGCCTACAAGAAGACCTGATTAAAGATCATCATCTTCTCCTGTTCAAATCTCAATCTTTTCCATTACTAACAACAAAAAAGCTTCAAAAGAGTTGCTAATACAGCTAATACACAAAGCTTCATTGTTCCAGAGGGGCATGATGAGCAGTGACAGCTCCTCCGTGACTCTCAGTGAGCTGGGGGTGAGAGCAGGAACAGGAGGGGCAGTTCTGGGAGCGCTGTGGATCGCGGGTGGCTCAATTAAACATGACCTTCCTCTGCCCCTGTCTCTCGCCACACCGCTGCAGGCTCACATGCAAATGCTGACCCTCAGCAGCCACAGCATCATAAATAAATGAATACTTATTATCCATTTAGTAATATTTCCAAGTCTACCTTGATGGGCTGTTATAATAGCCAGTGAAATTATTCTCCATTGTTAAACCTGTTAGCCAGCACCCCCCATTATGGGATTCACAGGGGAAAGTCAAAATTGTAACAGTTCCTTACTTATGGTTGTTACACATCATTTTGGTGTCTTTGGAAAGAAGACCCTTTGGGTTTTATTTTTTATCAACCAGATTTGATAATCCTCAAAAATATTAAAAGTTATAGACACTGAAGTGCTTTGAATTTTTTTTTTTACCACACTGAATTATTTTTATAATTGATATAAAAATACATAAAATCAGTCCTGGAGCAATCTAGAAAATTAATGGGTCGAAAGTCACATGTCTCATGAGTTTCTATTTCAAATCTGAAGAATATAACATGAAAAATAAGATTCCTGCTATTATTTTTCTGAGACTATATCTACACCCTCCACCCCCCAAATATAAAAAAAAATATTTAGCAACTGTATTGAAGGCTTCTACAAAATATTTTTATAATTAAACATACCACTGCTTTTTTTATTTTTATAAAAGATTATCCAGCAACTTACAAATCATATAAGTGATTTATATAAGCACTAGAAAAAAGAATAAGAATAATTTGAGAAAGATTTCACTTTGTATGCCAATTACAGAAAATCTTGAGATCCTGAATGAATTACAATGCAAATAAGTGCTGATGTGCTGATGGCCAGTTATAGAGATGATAGTAATATAAATGCGCCATAAAGTCAATAATCCACTTCTCTATTCATATAGATGGCGTTCATCTATAGCTGTGAGAGCTGTGAATACACAGTAATAGCGAGTTGATTTGTGCTGATTTACACTCAAACAGATGGTAATCATGCAGATACATTCACATTCAACATAGAACACACTCTCACATATATAAAAACTGTTGAAAACTAAAACAAATAAAGAAAAAGGCAATCGCTATAAGTTCCGCCTCCATCAGCTGACAGGTATGTCAGAGCGCGTCACGAGCCGTCACAAGAGCGCCAAAACCATGCCTTGTTTTTTCTACCAAGACGCAGTTTCTGACCGTGAGTTATTCCATAATGGACGCAAACAGTTCTGTTGCTGAAGAACTGAAGCGTAAACAAAGGAATTATGATCCATATTACAACGTTATTGCTTCATTGGACTAAACATGCTCCATGGGATGGCTTTCAGTGGACCCTTACCTTTCTAACTAAACTGGGTTTTACAGCTGTGGATGTGTTTATGACTCGTTATTACGACAGATCTGGTATGTACTGCGTTTCCATTATTCATGTTTTGATGTGTACTGCTTACACAAATGTAGCAAATACAGTCTTTATAAGCTTTCCATTGAAAAACAGCGATCTGTCGTCGATGCTTGAGGCTTAGATCTTTATAATAATATATATAGTTTGTCAAGATTAAATTTGTCCCGTTTCAATTAATCTATTCGTAAACATTGATACATGCGAGTTGACGGGCGTTGAGGACGCGGGCTTTCTGGTGCAGGATAACAGGATAATAGTTCAGGGCCTGGCTGGTTATTCTGAAATTTAGCTGGTGACAATGGATTACTATGAACTTGATTGTTTTAAACAGTGAATAACAGTAGGCAATAATTGAGTTGATAAATAAAAAATAAGTATATATGTATATAAAGACAAAATATCAAGAAAATGTGTTTATGATATGAAATATATGAAGTAAAAAAAGAGAGAAAAATTAAATGCATTTTATTTTCTTTAATATATTCTATTCTATATTAATATAATTGATAAGCACCAGTTCAACAAAAACAGACCTATTTATAAAACATGCATCATATTTATGGTGAATGAATGAATGATTGAAAAAAAAAAATCTAATTTCACCCCCAAATAAAGAAGAAATAAACTAAATAAAATATTTGCATTAAAAATCTATTATATGAAATATTTATGATTTACTATACATAAAAAAAGATAATAATAATAAAAAAAAAATATTTCACAAAATAATTTCGGGTCAAATTTCACCCCAAAATCAAGAAGAAATTAAAGAATAAAGAAAAGGAGAATTTCATTTAAAAATAATAAGAAATAGATATTAATTACATTTACGAGCAACAGCTCAACTACATTTTTTAGAATAAATTTAATAAACTAAAAAAAAATTACAATAAAACTCAAAAACATTTAATGATTTTTTTACACAATATTTGATAGATCTTGATGCGCATTTGCTAAGAAATGTATGTTTTTTTCTAAACAGAGAAATCATACATGTATCATAATTTATTAAAATGTCTTAAGTCCTTCTTTAAAGTTTGGGATGAAATATGAGGCACATGTTCTTGACCGAGATCCACCCATTTAGCTTCGCTAGTCATGCTAATGACATTCAAAAGCATCACTTCAGAGGATAAATGATAGAGACACAACAAGAGAGAGAGGAAGGAATGAGATGGAGGGCAACAGACTCACAGAGATGTGATCAGACAATCGGCCAGACATTTATGCTAATAGATTCGATATTCCTCGAGTCTCCCTGGCTGAAGCGGCTGAGTGATGGGGAGGAGGGCGGACCGTGATGGTTGAGCCTTTGGTGGACACACGTGCTCCCCTGACACCTACAGCACAATCCCAACAGCACTGAATGAAGACAGGGCAGAGGGGTCTATAGCCAAATAAAAGAGACGCTCTTTCTCACAACAGGAAATGGAAGCACACATTCAGCTGCCTGGCGGCAATCCAGAGCCGTCACTATTGCCAAACTAAGAGCGGCAAATTCCTCCACCATATGGTACATGATATGCAGCCTTCAGATGTCACCGTGAGTACTGTACCACGGCTAAGCCTGCAGTTACGGAACGGGAACGTGGTTAAATCTAAATCCTACGAGGCAGATGAGGACGCTTTATTCCAGATGTATCAATTTCCTTGGATATCTAGTCCATGCAAATGCATATGCTGTACTGGCATGGGTGCCGGCTGCAAATGGCCATATTCCAGAAGCTAATATTCTTTTGGCCGGAATAATGCAATTATTATTTTCCTAGCCATCAGCGTAAGCACACGGTGCCATCTGTTACACAAAAGCAAACATACACATCTCAATTACAAAACAGACAGCTGCCCGTGTGTGATGTCATCGGTGCACGAACGAAGCAGGATGACCTGGCGACAAGGTCCTTTCGAAAGCAGCTTTGCCACCACCTCGAAAACTCAATAAGAAAATCCCAAGCGGCGTGATGTTATCGGCGCCTCTCAATTTGCATCGACCGTAACTACAAACCTGGCCATTAATCTGGGAAAGATGCTTGTGCATCCATCACGTATTAATTATTGGAGATGAACTAATCACTCGGCGCAGAAGCCAAGCAGAGAGGGATGAAAAACTCAGACAAGTGAAAAATTTGGCAACATATGCCTATTTACATACAGAATTTAAATGATAACAGCTATTAGCGTGGCAAAATGGATAAATGGCCATCTGTTGAACTGAATAATAATATGAATATGAATGCAGATGAAAAGGGGAGTTACTTCATTTACTGTCAAATGTGAAACCTCGTTATCAGTTGAATCTGAGAGCGGAGTCAAAGACTATCGAGATAAGAGAGTGATAACACGTCCGAAAGCACATTAACTGTATTATCAAAGAGCCGAGGGCAGGTGGTGCCATTGTTTAGCATCAAGGTAATGTCGGCCGTACAAGAAGAGAAGCCTCGCGCTCGCTGTAAAAATCTGCTGGCTTCTCCGGTCTGCACACATGAATCTGACACAAGGTGGTCAATGGCCATGGAGGGAAAAGCAATTTCACATCCTTCGCTCGCTGACCTGAGAAGAGCTGAGAGGAGGAGGACTGATGGACAGAGAAAAAGCCTACTGAAAAGAGCCACAGTAAAGCACATTCAAATATGTCTAGAAACTTGCTTTCTATATTAATGTTGTTCACATTCTGTCATGGAATTACAAATATTTTAAAATGAAACAGGACAGGACAGAAACAAGAGTATGATATTGATGGAGATAAATAAATAAATGTTTAATAATAATAATAATAATAGTTTAAATAATAAATAATTAAATTTCGAATAATGATAATAATAATAATAATAATAATAGTTTAAATAATAAATAAAAATATTTATAATTAGTACTAAAAACTAATTATTATTATTTAAAAACATATTATTTTATTTAATAATAATGATAAAACTAAATAATTGTGTGTATAAATTTTGCATTACTATTATATTTAATAAATAACAAAAATATTTAATAAAATGTAAAAACATTATTATTGTTGTTTTTATTTAACAACAAACAACATACATAATACTAATTCTATATATGTGTGTGCAGATATAAACAATAATAAAAATAACTATTTATTAAGAAAGGATATTTTTTAAATATTTAATACTGATTAATTAAACATCCTAATGGAGATAACTTGCATCCAATCTGTGCAACCTAGGATCAAAAACACGTCATGAAATCACACTGTCCATGACTATGGTGCAGTCGGTTTGAAATCACAGGTCCAGCTGATGTCATTATGAGGACAGTGGACTCCATGACTGAACGCTTCCTATCTACTTTCAAGCGGATTGAGGAAGAGCTCGATTTAGAGATTAGTGCTCCTCTAGTGCCCTGCGAGGCAGCAGTATCTGTCTGAGAGCAGAGCTTGGATTTGAGCAGCTGAGCGCTCGTATGATGGAGCCGCGGTGCTAAAAGGTCATGCTATCGACTGTGCCTAGTGTAACGGCCGCAGGACGGTTCAAGCCCTGAATCTTTAATAACCTCCATCATTAGCTCTTAGGAAATCAGCACTATCACAAAGCGGTTGGAAGAGATCTATTGGCTCTTACCATTGCAAAGCAGGGCTGTAACTTACAGGGTTACAACAAGTAGGGTTAAACGGCTATTTTCAACCATTCTGCTAGATTAAAAAAAGGTTCAAGGAGACGTGTTAAATCTGACCGATTGTACCACTCCATTAAGGCTATTCTCACCATATTATATTTATACTCTGATGCTTATTTCTGACAGACAAATGTTCATAGCAAAAACTTAAGACAGACTTAAGATACAACAATCCTGAATGTGGTATGAATTAATATTTCCTATATTAATCAAAGTTTCGTTATCTAAAACACGTTTACAAAAAGATAAGCTATCCTGGTGATTACTTGCATGGCTGGAGATGTGTATTAACTAAGCACCAAAATCTAACTTCAACAAATGTTACTTAACTTCTCACAGCACCAGAGTTAAACTACAAACTAGCATATATATGCAATCATATATAATATAGTCTATTTTTGATAACCCACAGCACACAAATGCATAGAACTGTCAACGCAGAAAAGCTTGCAAATTGCTCAAGCAATTAACAATGAAAATAAGGAACTACACCTTATAAATTTGTGGCCTCTAGGACAGATTAACAAAGAAAAGGGTTTAGCAATTAAGATCAGGAGAGTTATGGGATAAGCTAAACCATGTAAGATAATAAAACCTACTTAGACTAAAGACTTTACAAGCACTTTATCAGCTGGCCAACCTAAAGATAATACCACAGAAAAAGAGCAAGCCAAATTCCAAAAGCCAGGATTTTGAGAATTAATCAATTATTTGATAAAAATCTTCAATCAATGAATGCGGAATTAATTTAGAGTGTGCTTTAGTCTTCTCTTCTTAATTCTAGCAGAATGTTTTAATAGTCTTTTACAGCCACTGTGGCTTTTATAATTTAGAAGACTCAATATTTACAATGTTCAGTTCTGACAGGTCATAGCAGCCTGATTGAAAGCACAGTATGCACTTTACTCTTTATTTATACAGCCTGATGTTTTTATTCTTCACATTTTATCTGAATAAAACAAACAAACAAACAAAATACACAAATTCTGTGCACAATATACATACCTCATAATACTTTCTGTGTTCAAAATCTAAGCTCAGAAATGCATACAAGTTTTTTTTTTTTTTTTACACTGATTCAAATTCTGAGAAAAAATATACTAATTTTCATGAGTCATATCATCTCTGAACAGTATCCTCTCTGGTTCATCTGTTAGACTAGAAATGAAATATGTGCACTGAAAATCGAGTAGATTGCATAAATTATTATTGCTTTCAGAGTTCCTCTGAAGCCCTCCACCTCCCCCAGCTCCACCTGTATAGGTCTGCTATGGGTTATTATTATATATGCTACTGTATTTGTGCAGCAGCAGGTCTTAAATACTCACAGCACTGTATTGGCGTATGTATTGGCAGTAGCAAGTCCTCTCTGAATCATTTGCCAAACTAGAAATGTAAGGTTGAATCCAGTGCACGGCATTGTGGGATACCGTATTTTGATTGTATACTGAATATTTTGAACCCATGTCATCGAGGTAATCTTAGACCATGCACAGTATAAGGAATCCTATTTATTATTATTATATAATATAATAGATACATACATTTATACAGTATGCTGAATCCAATTTTGAGTAAAACAAGTATCTGAGATATACAAATAAATAAATAAACCAAAGTTGGTATCACCTCTGGTTCATTTTCCAAACTAGAAATGGAAGGTCGAATAGAGTGCATTGCATTGTGGGATACAGTCTCCATGCAGTGTGCTCAGTTTGTACACTCCACATTTTGGACCCTCACACACTGTGAACTATATATAAGCTGCATAGCATTTCCTTTGAAAAATAAGTGGGTAGTTTGCTATCCTGAACTCATCAAAAATGATCCACACTCTCAAAAACAAGTTATAATGTTATAGTAACTGGTACAGTGATCATCTTGATGGCACCTGTGCGGTTAGATCCCCTCATCCAATGACAGCAAGAGACGATCCTGATGATTTGTGTGCATTTTCAACCAACAGTGAACAGAAGCTGCCTGTTGTGCAGCCGTGTCTGCTTTGATTGAAGCTTGCTAGCACTCGAGATGGAGCTCAGCTAGACAGGAACGCAAGAGTTCTGAAGGTCACTTTCTCACCGTCTGACCTCGCCGATCTGTCTGTTTATTGAACGGCCTGGGCTCAAGCCAACAGAAGCAGGGAATGTGCTAGCATTCCAATGAGAACATCTCTCCAGTGCTTAAAATATGCAGTGATAAACGTCATGACTTAAACAGCAGCTAACAAACCTGCAGAAGTTGATCTAACACTAATTTGTCCAGATTATCTTCCGCTCCGATGGACGAAAAGAGATCAGAGA
This sequence comes from Carassius gibelio, assembly GCF_023724105.1. Taxonomy (NCBI): domain Eukaryota; kingdom Metazoa; phylum Chordata; class Actinopteri; order Cypriniformes; family Cyprinidae; genus Carassius; species Carassius gibelio. Next base: position 23,662,045 of record NC_068387.1, read on the forward strand.
GTGAAAATCTCATGTGCACTCACCTGTGAAAGCCCCAGGTATATCGACACTGTCTCTGAGATGTACAAAAACCTCCCCTCCTTGTTTAGTGCAAATACAAATCCATCCAGGGACTGTGGAGGAAACAGAAAGAGAGAAAGAGAAGAAACAAGTCAGGCGAGAGTCTCACAAATAGCTTACTCCTCACAGCACAGAGATGGAAGCCATCAAGCCCAGAATTGCAAATAGAACCGCATCCCATGTGGAAACCATTGACAGATCATTAAAGAACAACAGTTACAACGCCAATTAACAGCTTCAGATCACGGACACATTAATTGTAAGGGACGGTATGAGCAATACATAAATATTAGGCAAAAAAATACCTCTTATACCTTTATATATATATATATATATATATATATATATATATATAAAACTACTTATTAAAAAAAAAATACCCCCAAAAATTATTTACTTAATGAACTAGAAAAAAAGCAAAAAACAAACCTAAAATAAAAAATCATAAAAACTATGTAAACTGAAAAACAATAAAGAGTGAATAAAACAAAATAACTAAAACAAAAAACAAAAAAACAATTCCAACCATTAATACAAATATAATAAAATCTCCTTTATATTAAAATTATAATTGTGCACAACTAAAAACCGAATTCATTTCAAAATAAAAAGTTATTTCTCACAGAGAACATTTTCAGTTCACAAAGTTGCAGGATGAATAACAGCAAAATTTAGCTGCACACACAAAACCACATAAAAGCTAAAGTGCTTGATTGTGAACAAAATCATCCGTGATTGGTCAATGACACTCTGCAGCTGCAAAATCACTCTTTATTTTGCATGATGTGAGAGGCTAGCACAGCTTGGCAAGCGGTTGTGTTTTCAGTGCCATCACCATTTTGCCTGCCTCTGCTCGCTCATTATAAATGACAACACAGGCTTCATTGGAACAACATTCCTGTGACGACACTTCTGCAAAAGGATATTATGTCGCCTTTTTCATTTTTCACAGCACTTTAAAAGCAAAATATCCAGTGAGGGGTGCTAAAGGTGCATCAGTTTTATCTAAAACAGTAATCTGGTACTGTTGTCAAAAATATTGATTTTTAGATACATAGTGATACTCACTTCATTATGGAAGCCACTAAGAAAAAAATAAAACAAGGTAATTGTGACTTTTACATTCTGGCAGTTGCGAGTTACAAAGTCAGAATTGTGTAAACTCACAATTGCGAGTTATAAATGTGACAATTCTGACTTTTTTTTTCTTGGAAATGCGAGTTTATAATTGCAATTTTGAGAAAAAAGTCAGAATTGCGAGATATTAACTCACATTTGTGAGAAAAAAAAATCGGAATCGGGACTTTATTTCTCAGAATTATGATTTATAAAGTCAGAATTGCGTCATATAAACTTTTTATATATATATAAAAAGTCACAACTGTGAAATAAAAAGTCGCAATTACCTTGTTTTATTTTTAATTCAGTGGCGGAAATTGTCTTCAATTTGAATGTTTGAAATAACTTTTGTCATCTAATGTGACATCTTGAAAAATGAGAAAGAAAATATTTGTATAGTATTCTATGCTGCCAAGCAGGCTATGTTGATTAGCATTGCATTAGAACATGATTTTATTTTTATGAAACTATCTGAGATGGTTTGAAGAGCACAAAACATAGAAAAGTAAACATATGCAAATCCATAAACTTTTTTGTTTTACCTCAATACTTGATCATTTAAGTAAAGATATGCATCATTGTCATGTTCTAGCCCGATTATATTTATTTTTCAACCAAAATAAAAAAATGTTTGCCCTTAATGTTGTAGCATTATTATTTATTATTATTTTTTTACTTTTTCTGGATGATTGGTTACCAGTCTGAGTCTCTATATTAATCTAGACTCTAGATGTGGCTCAGTTTCCTCCTCCAGTTTAAGTCTGTGGGATTTCTTAGCCCACTTTAACCATACGTCAGGCAAAAATCAAGCACATCTATCCTCAAAATACTGCAAGATATTGAGACATTATTCCATTCTGCAGTACACACAGTGCAGGATAAAGCCAACACTTCATGGTTAATACAATGTTTAGCAAGCACCGCTAATGAACAGCTCCTGATCACTGCACCATACATAAATATTCTGCAAAACAAAGGCTGATTCGTATCGATGAAAGGCACATGCATAAGAAAAGAGCTGTAGTGTTGGGTCATTTCTGCATTACGTGTGCTTAATTAGGAATCTTGGACTAAAGGAAGCCCCATTGGACAGATATCACTGCTGGGGTGCTGATGTTGGGCCCCCAACAGTCAACAATTAAGATATTGAGGTCACATGGGTTAATAACATATTGTCTCCCACTGCCTCAAATAATCTGTAGGCTGAAAGTCCCCTGGCGAGAAAATGCCAGAAAGGAAAGACAAGGAAAAAAACAAGGTATTGTGCACAATGTCACAGCTGATCTGATCACCTTTTTATGAAAATCAGGTTTACACAGACGGGGTGGAAAAGCATCCCTCTCTCGTTTATTTGCGAGTTTAAAGCAGCATAGACAGCTGGCAAGAGAGCGTGCGGTCTCTACTCGCCGATAAAACAGCGCAGCCTCGGGCTATTTACAGCGTGCTGATATGCAGCTGACAACAGCACGTCCCACGGCGGCCCGCTAGCGCATCACTTCCTCCCTGAGCACGCATCTGCTGGAGGTGATGTGTTAGACTTACACTTTACATTACACCACGCTAATGCTAATACTAGCCCATTTTATAGCACTTTACATTTGAAATGCTAATATGCCAATATAGATGCGTTAACATAAATGCAACACTAACACGGATGCTTATTTACATTACTTACAACATCAAAAAGCTTCAAGGGACTATATTCTACACATTTAGCATTTAATTTTGCCTCTGAAGTCCACTTATAATATCAGTCAAGGCTCCCTGCACCAAAATGGTTGTAAATTACTCTGACCATGAATGCATTGTTGTTTTGTATCCACGTAAATATGCCTAAAACAAACATCTTTATTAAGTTTTTTTTTCTTTTTTTCCAAGAGGCATCAATGTTAGTTGCATGTGCAAAAATCAGTGTTTATGTTAACAATACGGGATAATAATGGGAACTCTGGTTTATAATATATTCTGTGGGAACATCTCCTTATCATTAACATTTTTTTAAATACATTTAAAAAGTCTGTCTGCAAATTACCTCTGTTACCTTCTGAAATAAACTATTTTAATTTGCAGACAGAAGTTCATATATATATATATATATATATATATATATATATATATATATATATATATATATATATATTCATATATATAGAACTTCTGTAAACAAGAAAAAAAATTGGGCAAAAATGTATTACATTTTGAAGAATTATTAGAGAAAAAAACTTTACTTCAATTTAGAATAATTCACACTAATATATATTTATATATACAGTATGCACAGGAACTAATTTGCTTTTTATTAAGAAATGTAATGGGGTAAATTTAGATTTTATGTCTACAAAACAAATATAATATTCAATTAATTTATATGATGCTGAATTAATATTGTCTCTTGGTAATGTTAGCCTGATTTACTGTATGTGTTTTAATTTAATCTATGTTTAATCTTAATCTAGATTCTATTGCTTTTGCTGCCTGAGGTCAAGTGTGCAGATCCCTAACCGTTACAGAGTTTAATTTCCCTTCTGTGAGATACTTTCTTCCTTCTCTCAGCACTTTAGACAACAGAGCGAGAGAGAGAGAGAGAGAGAGAAGCTGCTAGCAAGGCATGACTGCTTTAAACAAATGACAAAAAAGGCCCATCTTAATGTTACACTTTTCTCCCCCAGAAGTTTGTCTGGCTAGTGATTTATTGTGCACTTTACACAGTGGTTAGCCTGTAAACAGAGGCCGTTTATCAAGGAGGGGAGCCAGGCTCTGGCACGCAGTGTTCCTCAGAGACCTGGCCCACAGATGCCACGCGGCTGAAGGAAGAGCAGCGCTGAACAGGGAGGAGATGATTGCAGACTGGCTGGAGGTGACTGCTGCGGGTCTGTCCTGACAGCCAGGGCTGCGTCTGCAGGGACGGAAGAGGCCGTGCCAGAGCCTGAGGAGTCTCTCTCAGGTCAGAAGGTCCAAGAGAGACCCTCCACTGGGGAGCGGCGGTCTCTTGGTGTATAGATGAACTGACAGGGATGGAGGAGGATTTGTGCTCTATAAACATGATGCATCATTTACTGATCATTCATCATAGACTGAATATAGCATTTCAGTGTATTCTTTACTCTGAAATTTCCCTTTAGATGTATTTTATATATTTTATATTTTCATATTCAGCAGTCTAGGCTACTAAACGGTTTAGGGTTCTTTTTTTTTTTTTTTTTTTTAGTAAGGACGCATTATACTAACCAAAAATGACAGGAAAGACATTTAAATGTTACAAAAGCTTTCAAATAAATGCTATCTATTAAGTTTGAACTAAAATTAAAATTTGTACCAATTTTAAAAGATGTTAAAATAGATAATAGTTATTTTAAATTGTAATATTATTTAACAATATCTCTGTTTTTACTGTGTATATATACAGTGTGGGGTAATGCATTACAAGTAATGTGAGTTACGTAACCAGATTACTTTTTTCAAGTAACTAGTAGAGTAATGCATTATTTTTTAATTTACAAGAAAATATCTTTTTATTGCTGAAGTGTGTTGAACTTTCTTCTTTTGTGATCTATTCTACAGATGTGAATTTACTTTTTCTTCAGCCTGAGACTTATTCATTTAGCTTTTGGTGTGAAAGGGCTTTTATGTCTACCAAAATGTTTTAATTTTTCATATTAAAAACAAACAAACAAGCAGTGCAAAGATTTAAAAAGTAACGCTAAAGTAACGTAATGCATTACTTTCCATAAAAATTAACTAAGTAACAAAATTAGTTACTTTTTTAGGGTGTAACACAATATTGTAAAGCATAACTTTTAAAAGTAACTTCCCCCAACACTGTATTTATATATATATATATATATATATATATATATATATATATATATATATATATATATATATATATATATATATATATATTAGTGCTGTCAATCGATTAAAAAAAATTAACTAATTAATCGCACAATTTTTAAAAATTAATCGCGATTAATCGCGATTAATCGCAATTAAAAGACTGAAACTTTTTGGATATGTAAATGTAAAATGTAAATAATTAATGTAAACTCAAGACAAAGAAACTATTTAAATTCAAAATATGATTGTTTATTGGAATTTTTGTTTAACTTGTAACAAAGATTTTCTCATGTAAACAACATACCTGCAATAAACCATCAATATCCTCCAAATTAACTGTTGGCTTGAAAGCCATATTTATTACAGAAATAAAAACACAGGCATGTAAGTACCATTTGAATTTCAAAACAATCAATGCCAATAAAAAACAAAAATGATTTCCATGTTGAATTCTAAGTGGACTGCAAAAAAATTCCAAAGTATAGTCATTGCCAGTGCTTTAAGTGGGCCAGTACACACCGGTACTCAGTACCGCCACTTCCAAATATAGCTCTTGAGCGGACCGCCACCTCTCTGTGCACCCAGAACGTGCTTGTAGCGTACCGGTACGCTCATTTGGACATCTGTTTTAATAGAGGTTTTAATCTTTTACCGGCACTGCCGATTTTCACAGCGCCCTTCACAATGCAATCTTCCTAATTCATCCCACCCAGAGCAGAAACTACATTACGCATTCTCCCTTAAGTTACACAAGTGAATAGCGCATGTGTCGCTTTTCCCACTGTTAAGTGTCAACAACTCAACGTGGCCGGAGAAGGTGTGTGAAACTCGTTGTGAGTTATACTAAAGCAAAATCTTGAGTATTTATTGTCTGATAAACATTAAAAACTGTCTGCGGAGGTTGAGTCGTCCTGCAGCCCCCGCTGGCTGCTCATTGGCTGCAGCATCTTTTTTCTAAGTTCTAAAAAAATACCATAGACGGCAAGGCACAAATTTAGATATTCATTTATCTCATTAATCTATAGCCTATGCACAAAGACAATATGATCTTTTTGTCCCCTTTTTGTTTTAAAGCTTGATGAAGAGAGAGAGCGCAAGTTGCTGCAGCTGAGGAGGACAGTGATGCACGCGTACAGGAGTGATTGACAGTTCGTGGCACTGTGTACAAAAAATACTCCGCTACACAATTATTTCGTTATTTTCGTTTAAGCTTATTAACGTTAGCATTACAGAAAGGTCTGATTTACGCACTGTTACAGTAATTGTTTTTTTGTTTTTAAACAATGACATTTGAGTTCATGATTTTAATGTTGCTGTTTCTTGTGGCAGACTCAAGAGTAATCCGGCAGAGTTTTATACTGAAACTTTCCGTCTAAAAGTCCTTCCTTGGTCTTATCCATATTTCTTTGCACTTTGAACACACATAGGCCACAACTGGAAATAAAAAAAACTGCAACCGCGTTAATTGCGTTATTTTTTTTTAACGCGTTAAATATTTAAAATTAATCGAATGCGTTAACGCGCTAATTTTGACAGCACTAATATATATATATATATATATATATATATATATATATATATGAGACAAAAAAAAAAGTCAAATCACAGAAATAAAGTGGTTTTCATGTTGATTTAAATAATACATATTCCTGGTCTCACTGTGCACATTATTTGAAAGGGAGATAAAAAAAAAAAAAAAACATTAAAATAAAAAAATTAAATCATAGAATTTTCCTACTTCTCCTCTGTCCACATAACCAGTAGGCACAGAAAAATAATATAAACCAAATACATCAGAGCCATCAAATAGCTAAAATCCTGATAGATAAAATAAACATCACAGAAATCGCACGCATTGACAATGTTCTTTTTTGATGACTTTAAATGAAACTTAATGCTTGTGTCATGACAAATGATGCTTTGCTTCACTGTAAGCACTTGTTAGATGCTACAACCCACAAGAACACAGCAGCCTTCCACTGCTACAGCAGCAAACATGCTCTGGAACTCAGCAGCCTTGTGTTTTCTCTAACAAAGGACAAATATACGTGAGCTGAAGGACACACAAGCTGGTAAACATCAATCTAGTCACTGGACCCCGGCCAGAGTCACCGCACGTCCACATTAACACACACAGCGGACGCCAGGCAAGAGCAGCCTCATTGACTATTAACATATCATTAACTATTAGGTCAGACAAAATGAAGAGGGAGAGAGAGGCAGAGAGGAGCGGGGCAGCTGGCGATGGGGGAGATGCCACATATTAATCACCTCCAATCTCATCCTTCCTTTCCTCCAAACTCAAACAGCCTCCATGATGAACAACTACAACTGCAATCAAGACTTCTCACAGGGCTGGCTGGACCTGAGCATGAGAGCACGCGGACCGAGCTACAGGACTCCAACATAGAGAGCAAAAAATTAAAAATAAAAGTTGGAGGACACGGCCTTAAAAGTACACACAATAAACTGATTCTTTAAAAACATATAAGCATAATTAGCATAAAAACAATGGGATAAATAATAACAATTACTACAGTATAAATATTAATTCACTATTAAACTAAATTTGATTAATAAACTAATATTAATAATGTAACAATAATAATATTGTTACATATTATTAATAATAACACTGACATTAATAAATATGATAATGTCATGATAATATATAATATATAAAATAATTAAAAACATAAGCATAAGAACAATATTGATAATTCAAGAGTCAGTCACTATTGAAAACACTACTACAACAAATTTAGGATGCTTGAGAGCTTTCCATTTCAGATTTTTGGTATCAGGTAATACATTGACAAAAACATTAGTGCTATCAATTATGCTCAAAATAATAAGCCTTATTTATATATATTTAAAAAAAAAAGCATTGAAAGAAACTGTTATGATTTGCTGCCCCATAAAAACAGATGAAACCGATGTGAATTTCAGCCTGGAGAGACTGATAATGACAGCAGATGTCTGTGTGGGAAAAGTGACATACAGAGAGTAAGAGAGTGTCTATAAGTGTGTGAGAGAGAAAAAGACCGATGAGAGGTGATAAAAGAGATCTTATCAGAGCTTCTAAAATGCCGCAGGAGCCATGAGAGATCTTTTTCACTGAAGTCAATTTTGAGGCTGACAAGCCATGTAGAAATGTGCAAATATGGATGTGCGGTATTGATTTCTTTATTGAAGGCACCAGCACAGGAGATGCTCGAATCACTTATCCTACCCCTCGCCGAGACCCATTTCAAATTAGAGCGTCATTAGATTGCTCATTTCTTATGGGGCTTAGTATTGGGGGGAGGGGGGCCACTGGACATGCCATATTTATTCACCACAAATGACCTACTACAAGCATCTGTTTAAAAAAGGTGTGAGAGCATCAGATCTCGCATACCCTCAATCTCACAATCAAACATATCAGCATCTACACTAGGAACAGGAATCGTAAGGATTTCAACCCTTCTGGTTCCAGTTCCAGTTCCAGTCCCGGCTGCTATTAAAGAGTACAGTTCTGTAATCGAACTCCAATTCCATTAATGATGCTTTAGTACTTACAAATAATTATAAAATAAAAAAGGTAATATTAATAATAATAGAGTAAATATTTGGATGTTAATATTTCTAGCCAAAAATCTTTTATTAGTCAAAAAAAGTTTTTTTTTAGTCAGAAATTTTTATTTGATAACATAGGATATGAGACATATAATCATAATAATAAAATCAGTAGCAGAATCGGTCATTAAAAGGCTTTATAAGTCATGACTGAAACTGTCATTTCCACATGATGATGTGACAAATACAAAAAGAAATCTAGCCTAATAAAATTTAGGATTTTTAATAAGAATTTTTATTACAGTATCAAATGTATTGCCTCTGATCTCTCTCTCTCTCTCTCTCTATATATATATATATTAATACAAATAATGTAAAATAATAATAATAACTTACAGCATTTTAAATAGTTTAAGAATATATATATATAATAAAATATATATGTTTACTGCTGCTGTGATTTTTATCTTTTTTTATTTTTATATGTGAGTAAAGTAAAAAGTAAAGAAAAAATGCAATACATAGATACATAAATAATGATATATTGTAATAATTAACTTAATTTACTAAGTTATAATCACAGTGCACCATTCCACACACTCTAGACAGTAATGGTGGTGCTTTGAATACATCCTAGTTTTCCTCATCTACTTTGTACTTTGTGATCAACAAACAAACTTAGGGCAGCACAATAAGTCACATGTGATTGTCATGCACATCTCGTCAGTAAAGCCAGCTCTGTGATTAATCTCCACTGCGTGCTTTAAGATAGAGTGGCTTTTAATACACAGAGTCGTACATCACTGACAAGTTATGCAATATTGCGTTCATAATCGCAAATGAGTCGCATTGCATAGCTTGTCAGTGTAAGTGTTTTTATTAATGCCATTAATGCTTTTGTTAATACAGTGTAAAGCACTAGTCAACTAAATTAATGTAACATGGCAGAGATGAATGCACTTTTGGAAGTTGAAGGGAAATGTCATTTTGGAATTTGGAATATGTGGTTTAATGTGATACTGTCGTTCATGATGAAATTTTATTTTATTGTTATTTAATTAATTTATAGCATTAAAAAGATGACCCGTTGAATTCATTTTTTGGGAGCGATTAATGTATTTTTAGTCCTGTGCATGTATATAAGATTAGTATTGACCAAGTTCAGAGCCTGTTATATGTGGATCAACTTATTATGTTTTGTATTTTCAATATGAAAATAACTTTTATATTGATTCAATAATTAAAAAAAAAGTCATTGATTTATTGCATTTTCTGTAAAAATAATAATAAAATTTTATAATATATCTTTGAAAATCAAAATCTGGATTTATATTTTCAATATTTTTTATAACCTTAACATGCTATGTAAAAGTTTGAAACAGAAAATAGTGGTGTTCATCTAAAAAAAAAAAAAAATCATTTTTACTCCAATTAATCCAAACGGATTTATTGCGTTTTAGAACCAAACTCTTCATATATTTTAAAGAAGTTGTCCCCAATAATTAAGTGACTAGTGACTTAGTCTGATACTTTTTCCTGATACTATCAAAAGAAAGAAAGTGCAAAAAAAGTAAAACATACGTAGTGTTGTCTCAGTTTGACAGCTGACATTTGAAATCTAAATTAGCTTCCGTCACAAGAGAGGATGACAAAAGCACTCCAGGAGCAGAAGAGTCAATGCCAGCACAAACCATCCCACTTTTAAAAAGTTCCTTCAGGTGACCAGGCAACAACATTGTTTCGACTTCCCTCCGCGCCAGGATTTAATTAAGTGATAACAGTCACCTTCGGGTGATGACACAGGACAATAATATCTGGGCTACAGGAAAACGCTGAGACTGGCCAGCACGTATTATCATGAGCAAAGATAGAGAGAAAGAGTGAGGGAGAAATCCGTACTTTACAAACACGTCTGGGATTCATCCAGGTTAGACTCGGGAAGGGGAAATATTTTCTAAGGCTAATCTGGGGGTTAAGGGAGGGATTTAGTTCAGCCCTAAGAGGATTAAACATCATTTAAATGCTTATGTGTTTAAACACAGGCTTAATAAAACAATATGACGTCAGTACAAACAAATATGTTGCGTGACTTGATTTAGAGGAAGAACTGCCCGTCGTCAATAAACATATGCATATTTCCCATAAAACTTATGCATATTTCCCATAAAACTTGCATAAAATAACACATTTCTGACTGAAACAGGATATTTAACACAAATAAAAATCATGATACTAGGAGGAAGAGCAAGTTACCTTTTGCAGTTTTTTTTTAACATGCACTAAAGTACTGATAACAAGAAGTCCAGGAACTGTTGGAAACTAAATTCAGATTTTATGTTCATTTTCTACTAACATAAAATCAAAATGCATGCCATATGATTTGGGCATGTGACCTGTAGATGGTCCTGCCACGTAACCTCAAGCTAAAACAGTTCAATCTTGCAGGAAATGGAGCAAAATTTAATCTGGAGTATCACAGAGGTCCTGCAGAATTAAAAAAATAAAATAAAAAAAATAAATGCAATAATGAAAACCAGAATCAAAGAGAACAGACAAAGACGCCTAGAAATATTCACTGTAGCCTAGCTGAAAATTCAGTGAAATTTCCTCTTAAAATGATCGCGATGACTGAAATTAATTCTAATGACATTTATTTCTCAAAAATAGAGCCACTTATTCAAAGCTTTCATCAAAGAAACAAAGTGCACAGATCCACTTCATACTTACACTATCATCCATATGTAAAGCAGAGTTTCTCTTCAGGAACTCGAGCTGCATCGATTACGCTTTGGCACTGCGACGCAACGCCTCGTTCCTTCGAGGAACCAGGGTTACATATGTAACCTTAGATGTTCTGCACTGGAAATATATATTTTTTTTAATTCATATAGAAGATACAAATACTCTTCCCCTTTAATAGATTCCCTCCAAATACATAAGGTCATTAGTATGCAAGATAATGATTCATCCAAACAATGATTACAATAATAAGTTCAGTCTTTTATAGAGGAATAGGAAATTTTTTTTTTTTTTGCAAAAGTTTGGCCTTTTTATAAAAGGAAATTGAATTTGTCGCAGCTGATGATTTGCTATGCATTCATGCACAATACATAAGATACATGAAAATGCAAAAGTTTTGTTTTGGAGAGCCAAGGCCGGTCCAGACGGGGTACTGTGGTCCTGCAGGTAATGAGGACCTTCACACAGTCAACACTGATGCCTTCTCCTGTAGAAAAACTTCTAACAATGACTGCTCAAGAAAGCCTTCGACATGGACAGCGAACACACACACACACACACACACACACACACACATAAACGCAAACGCATGCACACATCTCAGCAATGCCTCTTAAGAAATCGCATTGAGCCTGACCACCACAGTCTAATTATGCTAATTGCTTCAATGCCCTTGCTTTATTTATGCATGGCGTCTAAGATAAATAAGAGAAAATTGCTTTGGATCTAACTGTATTCATTTTGGAATGCAAACTAGCCTGTGTTTGTTGTGAGATTTCTGATGTGTTTACCCCTGAAATTCTGCAGGTAATTGCAATTTTGATTGTACATTTATTTTTCCCATTGACAGTCCCAGGACTGCGTCTGTTCTCAGTTTTTATAATTAAATGCTTTGTAATATTTAAGCACACAGAATGGAAGAAAAACAGCACACATTAGAATATTTTATTCACCAGACTGAATAGCTCGCTCAGGGCGATCAAGACACACTGGGAGAATGAAAATGCTCGAGTTCTGGAGATTTTGTAGAGGGAAACATTAAAAGGTGGAAATTGGAATAAAGGGTGAGATATATGTGTCCCATTATTGGCCCGAGAGTTTTAAAGGAAAATCTAAAGACTGTTCTGGTCCTAAGGCTCCAAAAATACTCAACATAAACATATCTAAACAAGCTCAATTTCACATAACGAAATGCAATTCATAACACACAGCAAATGCATAGTGCAGTTCTACACACTGCCACAAGGGGAGCTGTAGTTGGCATTAGCATAAACAGGTTTCTTCTATGATTTACTCTTTCGGGTCAACCAGTTTTCTTGTAGAATTGGGCTATTTTTAAACTGTTGCCACAGATTTTTGTTTTTAGTCAGCGGGTTGAAGCAAAACAGAAAGAGGTTCTGATTGCGATCGAGCTAGTTTTCTGTAACAATTGGTCTGGTGTTGTTATGCAGACAACACATTACAGGTTACATTTGTTTATATATATATAAACAAAAGAAAAAAAGAAATTGAAAAAAAAAAAAAAACTCTAAAATTGACAGTTCTTCATTTGCTTTCCAACTGAATATTAAACAGATTGTGATACTTTAAGGACAACTTTAATTTATCTTGAAAATAAAATACATAGCTGTCATTGTCTTGATAATGTTTCACATTATAGCCCTAATAACAATGTGTTTAATTTCAATAACAGACCCTCATTCTTCTGTATGAAGAGTTTTCTCTCAGCGTATGTGCTGTTTATCAAGAGTTGGGCACAGCACGTCATAAATTCATTAAATTACAATTGATTCGTCTCAGCAGAATTGAGAAAACAACAAACAGTTGCCATTTACTTTAAATGAATGGACTATCTCTCCCTTATGCAGAAGTTTGACCGACTCAGACAAAGTTACAGTTTTGCTGTGGTCATCTGAGGTAAATCATTGCCATCTTTCAATCCTTTGTTATGAGGTATGGATTTCACCTCTGTGATGGAGCTTTTGAGTCTGTTTGAAATGCTGGAGCCTGTATCGATGAAGGATTTTACCCTGATTAATCAAAACATGGATCTTTCTCACCCATGGGACAATTACAACGGGCCTTTGGGCAAATAAAGGTCTAGTTCTGAAAGTTTCTCTCATTGAGTCCCATTTCATGTAGAATAACAATCAAGGCTACTACTTTATTAATCAAAATGCATACTTAAAGAACTGGTAGGTTACTAGTTTGATGAACTGATAATGGCTACACTGAACCCGCCTCTTTGTTGTTGAATAAAGCCAATATCGCAATCCTGGGAAGTGAGATTTTTTTTCTTTTCTTAAACAAGTTATGTTAAATTATGACTGCAAAGACATTTATAATGTCATAAAAGATCTCTATTTCAAACAATTGCTGAGCTTTCAAGAATCCAGAAAACATTTCAACACCAAAATATTAAGCAGCACAATTGTTTTCAATAATAATAAATAAATAAATTTTTCTTGAGCAACAAATTAGCATTAGAATGATTTCTGAAGGAACATGTGACACTGAAGATTGGAGAAATGATGCTGAAAATTCAGCTTTGCATCCCAGGAATAAATTACATTTTAAAATATATTCAAATAGAAAATAGTTATTTTAAATTGTAATAATATTTTATAATATAACTGTATTTACTGTATTTTCGATCAAATAAATAACCCCTTAGTGAGCATAAAGGCCTTTCTTTTAAAAAAAATATCTTACCAACTCCAAACTTTTATGTATTCAAATCACTAAAACTATAAAAGCATATAAAAACTAAAACTATATTTACACCACATTCAAACACGTATTTATCCATTTCTTTTAATTATACATGCAGCCCACCAGTAAGTCTATGAAAACATGTAGTTTTGCACATCCCTACTAAACAATATGACTATCTATTCCAAAGAAACAACATTATCCTGTCATAAGGTGCTGTCAGATATCGGAGGCTAATTACTGTTGCCCTCATTTCCCCCAATCACACATAAGCCTGTTGTGTGTTTGCTCAGAAGTATTCGTTTATTTGATTATCTGCTCAGTACGGCCTCAACAGTAGCGTCAAACATAAATGATATTTGCTTTCTGAACAGACAGCAGCAAAGACGGCGTGAATTCATTGATAACCTTATCTCATTAAGTTTACAATCCTGTGGCATTACCATTAAAAGCAGAAAAGCAGAAAATGGTTTTGTTACTCGCTTTGTTCCCCTGCTAGCGGCTGACAAGCGCGTTGATTTATTTATTGTATTCGTGTGTTCGCGTCTCATGTAGAGGAACAGATTCGGCGGGCACGGGAGTCTCCAATGACAGGCCTTTTGTACAGCGGCATAAAAAATGAGCCACTTACTTACAATACATCCATAGGAAATCAGATGCAGAAAGAATCGGAATGGGAAGTTCACACATCTACAGAAAGAGGGTACACGAGGGAGGCCGAATCAATAGAGAACAACTCCTTTTCTCTGGCTGAATTTGAGATTCAGCAAAAGATTTGTCTAGGGAAGTTCGCCTGATACAGGTCTGAGGGATGAAACCGGCATTAATCATTCCAACAAGTCGTACATTTCTAAAATAAAAAGACCCCTGTACTCACAAACAAACCTATCACTCAAAGCTGGGGTTACTGAGCTCATACCCTAAAGGTGGAGATAAGAAATCGCCATGGTCCTATATTCAGTTAAATCACTGTATCCACACTAGACTGAACGGAGGAAATCCGTAGGAAATCACAGGAAGAAAAGGAAGCGATTTATGCCGCCTGCGCCCAGATGCTTATCACCCTGTTGAAAAAGACATTGGTCTTTTGTCTGGATTGCCCTTGACACATCCTTAAGAGAAGGAAGTCTTGAACTTGTCTTTGTTTTGAAGAGCCATTGGACCTCCGTGGTTTAATCTGGGTTAAACGCAGCCTGATCTCGGAGGTATTTCGCTCAAGCTATGATAAAGCACACACCAAATCCCTCCTCTTTTCTGCTTTCATATCTCAACTATTTTTGGACCACCATGGCATTGTAATCACAGGGATACACTACAACAACAACACGCCAAACACATCTAGTTATCTCTAAAATAATAACCAAAAGGAATCATAACACGCCAAACACATCTAGTTATCTCTAAAATAATAACCAAAAGGAATCATAAGAACGGGTGATTTTTCAATACAAATAGGGGTAGCACTTTATTTTACAGTCCTGTTCCCCATGTACATACTATGTACTTATTATAGTAATTACAATAACTATGTAATAACTAGGTACTAACCCTGAACCTACCCCTAAACCTAACCCATGTAGTTACCTTGTATTACCAGAACTTTCTTATATAAGTACACTGTAAGTACACTATAAGTACATGTAAGTACATGTACTGTTAAATAAAGTGCAACCCAAATAGGTGTAGATGTGTTAACTTAAACTAAAACTAAACCATAAAAAAGGAACGTTCACTACTTGAAATAATGGAAATAAAATAAATAAAAAAGCTAATGTTTTTTTCCCCGTTAGTTTCCAAGGCAACATTTCTTTAAATTAGCTGAACTTGCTTAATGTTTTAAGATACTGTAGCTGCTTCAATACAAATTAATAATAATAATAAAAAAAATTATATATATATATTCTGCATAAAAATTAAATCCATTTTAGGATCATTTTTGCAATGCTACTATTTTTATGACAATTACTTTTTCAATTATTTCTAATTACTGTAATGCATCACATTGTGCTAATTATTATCAATGGTGGTTCTCAATATTCACAGCAAACAAATACAGTAATGCTTTTGCAGTAAGCCAAATACAACATATAGTACCATAACATGTTAATACAGTAAATAAAATATTTATGTAAATTAATATACTTTCACATTAAATGGTATTATATTTAATATCATTTTTAATAGTAAACTAAATGCATAAACATTTATAAATATTAAGATAGATTATATGCCTAAAACTGGCAAAATCTGATTTAAATTTCACTCTCCTCAAAAGCAGAAAAACCAGATGCAGACGGCATCACGGATGAGGCTCTGTGCAGTGTATTTATTGGTCTTGTTTCCTCTGAGAACACATTTAAAGTCACAGTAATTACACCCAAAGCCCTGTTATGAGGCCATAAGAAGCAGACTAAAGACTGTCTGGTGCTGCTCGCATGTGCTGTAATGACAGATACAGGAGGTGTGTAAAGAACGTGCTCACACTCGCCGTGTCAGGTGTTTACACCATCAAGGAACGCACCACATGGCCCTCTAATCACGCTGCTTCATTACAGATATAAAACAGCATGTTTTACAACACCTTCACAACATAAACTACAGATGTGGTGACAGTAACAATCATGTACCAGTGTTTTTCCCAGAATGCACCTACAGCAGTTCTACAAGCTCCATATTTGTATCAAAAGTGTAGTTTAATAAGAACAGAGTGACTTAAAAGTCTTTCATTTGGAAAGGAACGAGATTGGGAGTTTGAAGTATGAAATCTGGGCTGTTCCCAAGGGGAGAGTGTTCCAGTCTGTGATAATGAGACATCCCTGTGGGACACCTGCACGCGGGGCGGAAAATAACATCTGTATCATTTATATGCTAGAAACCTGACTACAACTCAAAAATGTCTGTTCTGCATATAAGCAAAAAGGAGACAATAGTATTGCATGGGGATATGATGTTATATGATATTGACTGAGACTGAGATATGAATACAGATATGATTCTTTATTCTTATTCAAAACACATCTATATTACTCTAGTAGCACAATTATACTGAGATTTGGTTGAATAGAAATAATTGAATACGTGTTGGCCAAATGCTTTAGTAACATTCTCACCGATTTGCTCTTAATGCTGGACAGTCTCCTATATTTAAAAACAAAAACAAAAACAAAAAAAAACAACAACAACAAAAAACTGATGAGGAACATCAATATTGCTTTGTGAATTAATATATCACAACATTGTGAAACACCTTCACCGCAGTAATATTTCACTCTAGAGAAAATGAATTAAATTTTGCATTAATCACTTTTTTTACACATATATTTCACTACTGTAATGACAATCTAAAAATAATCACCACTGGAAAATTAAATGAAATAATGAAATGAAATAACTTATGCATTAGAGTAGTATGTATATTTGGGAAATGAATGTCATAATAATAAAAACTCATAATGGATTTAAAAATAGGCTTCATTTTTATGCTAATCATAATTTCTTAATACAGTATAGAGATATGCTTTCACACCAGTCATATTTCACCCTGAAATTCAAAAAAAAGAAAAAAAAAAAGATATTTTGCATGAAAAATATTCATTTTTTTAGGACTTTCATGACTTCTCTGCATTTTAGCATTATATATGACAATTACAAGTGCATTAAAATAAAAAAAAATGCATTACAATAATGAGAATCTAATAGAAATCACTAAATAAAATGTAGGTATCGGGGGAATGTTCTTAACTGTTATGAAAATAATGTATTATTATTATTATTATTATTATTATTATTATATTATAAATATAATAAAAACCCATAATTAAGAAAAAAAAGAGAAAAAAAAACATGCCCATAATGTTTTTAATGTAGGGGTGAAATGTGAGTCGTATATCAGTTTCATCACACCTTTGACCTCCAACACAATTCTGCAGTCATTTCTTTCCATGTTTCAGTTTACCTTATCATCTTAAAATATCACACAAAAAACTTGAAAAACCCACCAAAACCAGTCTTCGGCTGTCAATCATGTGGAAGCTTATGACAACTTGATGAATTACGGCCGCATAGTGATGCATCCCAAGCTGCCCGGTGTTTTTTAAACACAGCGAGGTGTTGGGCAGCTCTTCCGCTTTGGTGAAGGCTCAGCTCCGGGTGTCAAAGGCGAGGGTGACTCCTACTTATAACAAATGTAGTGACAGGTTACGATCAAGGGCCGCGCGCTGACATTCTCTCTGCAAAGGTCAATGTATGGCGAAGCCGACGATGAAGAAATGAGCGCTCTGCCATCATTGCCAAGGCAAAAGGTCAGACACAAGCTGATTGGTGATAGAACTATCAAATTAACCAATCAATACACGGCTGGGATGGGAGGAAACGGGCCCTCGAGGGAGAGCAGACAGACTGGACCAAATGCCAAGATGTCAATAGCTCTGCGCCAGTGAAAGCCTGCGCAGGTTTAGGAAGGGGAGGGTTCCTGTCTCACACACACACACACACACACACACACACACACACACACACACGCACGCACAGACATTCCTCTACATGCTACACAAAAATGCTACACACACCTAATGAACCTATAAATATGATATGCATAGATATATCTAACATGCTTTATTACAATTACTGCATGATCATATTTCTAGACAAACAACAGTGAATTTAGATAAATACAAAAATTAAACCTTTGTATTATGATTAAGGACTAAAAATCAAGTAATTTTGGCTTTAATCAATGGACTCTACTCAAATGTTGTTTTCGATGAACCAGTAAAAAAACTGATTTTAATACAATAAATACAATAAATGAACAATATATAAATCAAAATATAATGAATAAATAACAAACAAAAATGATGTTAGTAGCTGCAATTTAGTTGTTGCAGTTGTAGAAGCTGTTCACTTCTTTTTCTACAAGTAATTTATTATTTTATAATCTAGGCAAAAGCCAACTTATTTAATGTTTTTTTTTGTACCAATATATAATTAAAAACAATCAAATAAAAATATTCATTTATACAGATAAAAGAAAGATCTGTATAGCTGCAATGTGCAGTAGTTAACCTTTTTGTTAGTAGCTTGCTAAGTAACAAACTCTTTTTAACAGTTAAACTACTTCAAAATATCAGTAGCGTGCAACAAAGTCCCACACTGCATCTGAATGTCAAAAACAATTCTGAGTGCAAGAGCAACATCCATCTCTACAAACAAACAAAAACCCAAGCTGCTGAAATCAAACTGGCCAACAGAGTCTCAACTTCACCCTGTGACGTTCTCCAGGAACAGCTATAGAATGAGGACGAGAAAGAGACAAGGACACGAGTAGGACATGGGAATGAATGTTTAGTCTCTTCACTCGCCACAAGAGCTTGTAATCCTCTTCTACATTTACTGCAGAAGCTCAATATCACTTCAGTTCTCCCACGAGTGCCGGCTGCTTTGTACCTATCTGCTCTGAAGTGGATCTATTCACATATTACCCGTTCTTTCTCCCACCCCTCCAAAATACCAGCTCCCCTTTAGACCTGAGGGGCCACTGAGAGATGAGCCATCTGGGAATTCATTGAATTGCATTAGCCATGTCAGTCAAGCACAAGGCGGCGGTGACTTCAGGCCGAGGTGCTGCGAGATGTTAGTATGACACAACCCCAGATTCACATTTAAAACAAGAGATGTGATGATTTTATAAATCAAACTGTAGCTATCAGTTGCTTTTTTGCTATTTTAGTTGGACACATGGAAGTCTATGTTTATACCAAACTCTGTCCAAAACTATCAATTTCTTTCATTTTCTCACTCATTTACCATGTTATTTCTCATGGATTGTGTTTTCTGGCGTTCCTCCACATGCCTTGTACCTCGTAATTATCTCAAAATTAATCAGCAATTAACTGATCCTTCAACATGACACACATTACAAGTCAGGTCAGCGTTTAACATGGTAACTGTTGCCATGCTAAAGATAAAGACCGTCTGCCATGCGACATTTATGGGTTATACATCCATGAAATATTAAATAGATGTTGTGAAGCAAAATGCATTGACTATATGTTCTATGATGTGATGATTTCATTAGGGCCATATGAGTTCCACCAAAATACAGTTAATAGTAACAGTAAATATGTAATTAAGAAAGAAATTTTTAAAGCATGAATGCGGTTTGGTCTACGAGTTTCCAATTCCAAAGCCCAGTGAATTGAACAGTTCAAACTTCCACATCGATTAGAGAACGGTGTGAGGAGCGACCGCCTCATGCTCTCTGCCAGGAGCGTGTCAATTTCGGACTCAATTAATGATTCTTTCAAGCCTAATGTTCACGCAATTGGTATTCATTTGAGGTGTTGGGGAGAAATAGCACACACATTTCCATTAGGACGCCCACCGAAGGGAGAGGCTTCAAACGCTCTTCATTTGCATACGTTTTGCTATTTGTAAAGAATAAAATAAGACAATTCAGTGCATTTCACATATTCCTTAATTAATACAAGTTGTATACTTTAGATTTAATTGGATTATGAATGAGATGAAATAATTTAAATAATTAACTGAGGGAATAGTTTGGCTTTGCTTTAGTTTTTTTGTAATTTGAGTAATTCTTCTGGGACTCTTTCTTTGTTGGATTCTGTTTTATTCATGAGTTTCAATAGTCAGTCGTACACATATGTTTATAAAAATGCCAGTTATATAAATTAATAATATTATATTATTGATGTCATTCATCATCAACCAGAAATATCCCACAGTCTGTGTTCTTTTAGATTAAAAATATTAATTAAAAACAGCACAAACTGCTTGTCAGTTCAGTTCTTCATATTATATTATATGATATTACAATATTTGTATTATGCAAATTACTCTGCTATCTGTCACTATGTATATGCATTAATGAAATGAAACACAAAAACATTATTTATTCAGATATTTTGTCATGATAATACTATAGCAAAGCAGAATTACTCCCAGAACAATCTCTCTCTGTGTGTATTTGTATCTTTCTTGTTACATTATGCGGAGACACTCTTGCTAATAAATCTTTTTAGCTAATGCATTCCAGATGGAAGCTGCAGCGGCCTGCTTTGACCTTGCTAAACCCTTCCAGAATTCCTCCTCCTGCCCGAGCCCCACCATTTATCTGCCTTTGATTGAAATGGCATCAGTAACCTTTGACAAGAGTGTAATATCATTAGAGGAGGGCTGTTACTCTCACAGGACTCCGGTGGCTTCTCCAGCCCGGGACTCTTCACAGCAGCACTGTAACTAATAACTAACAACTCTCAGATTTCAGTGGGGAGTGTGTTGAATGTCACCTGACAAAATCAGAAAACAGGTCTCATCACAGCTTCTTATTAAAGTCTTATCTTTAAGGGGCGGTGAGACCTATGTACTTTTAAGTTAAACAGATAACCTACCTTCTGTAGTTTTTTTATTGTTATTTATTTTTGTCTCTCTAAGCAAATGCCAAAAAAACAAAAGAAATCCTGTTTAAAATGAAAAGTACTGTGCAACGTTGTGGTGGTCAAGCATTAGTGAAACTAATAAATACTTGTACATGATGAACTCCACATTTATTTTCAAATGCTGCAAATACAATTTTAGATATTTTTCAAGAAAATACTGTTCCAGGTTTTAAAATTTCATATTTGATTCAATGTTACTTGACAATTCTTTGTAAAATTTACTGGCAATTTCTGAGTAAAAACTGTTGCAGCAACATTTATTTATTTATTTTTTCACCTGTATGAACTTGAGGAGAAATGACTTCATACACCCACTAAACATCACAAAACACTGAGACGCTGAGAAAAAAAAAGTCCCTCTTCTGGATAGTGTAAATGTCTTTGTTAATATGCCCTCACTTCTGTTGGTGTGATGCAGGTCTTTGTGTGACCAGTAGAGGGCCCTTCATCAACAAAACACACACACTTCACAAGACCAAACTGCTCATCTATGGGGATATTTGAGAACGGGCTTTCAGTCTCAAATTGTGAACAAAAACCCCACTGGAAAGGAGCATTGAGAAAAAATAAACCTGTTCTACAGAGGTCAAGGGTCACAGGAACTTCAGATTTCTGCTTGGGGGCCTTTTGTAAGCACTGATGCTAATGTAGGAGACACTGAGAGCCTTGAATGACCCTCTATACTGTTAAAATACCTCTACAGTTATTGGTACTACGGTTATTAAAATCATATTATTAATACAGATACAATTCACATTTTAATATATGCATGTAGATTTTTACTGTAGAGAAATGGTTTACATTGTACATTTGTGTAAAGTGAGCTGGATATCTGTCCACAGACTGGATGTAGACACTAGTACGGCACCTGTATAGCATCTGTAGTAACACTCTGACTTCAGTGCCTCAACACTGCAGCCAAAACTTCACCTCAGATCTTTTATTCTGGTCATGAATCTTTAACAATGCCCATCTGCGCACGCACGCACACACACACACACACACACACACACACACACACACACACACACACACACACACACACACACACACACACACACACACACACACACACACTGAGAGTTTTGACCAACAAAGCCCCATATGTCTCTTGCTTTGACCTCCTTCAGAGAATTATACTGGTGCAGGTGGCTCTTGCCACAACTGAGAATGTATGCAATTTTGCTGAATTGCAATTAAACGAAATTCAACTGAGGAAATTACATGCAACTGTTTCAAAATGTTCAGACACTCACTGAAGCTCCAGAAGGAAACATGATGCATTAAGTTTTTGAATTTGGAGATCAGAGTAAATTGAACTCATTTTGTCTTCTAGGAAACATTTAAGTATGTTCTGTAGCTTCTAAAGGGCAGTACTAAAAGAAAAAAAAAATGATATTTAGGCAAAATAAGACAAATTTACACATCTTCATTCTGTTCAAAAGTTTGTTAATGCATCGTTTTTTCACTTGGAGCTTCAGTGAGGGTTTGAACCTTCTGCAATAGCTGCATATGGGTGCCTTTGTTTTCTCAGGGTGAAAAGACGGATCTCAAAATCATACAGTTGTTGGAAAGCGTTCAAATATGCAAATGATGCTGGAAAACCAAAGAATTTGTAAGAACTCTTCAGGACAGGGTACTTTGGAATGGGGTAATTTTTATAAACTCAACTATTATTTTCTCTTGTGAACTATATGTAAATGTCTTTTACGTGAAATATCTTATTCAGGTCAGTACTAAATAAAATATAACATGCATTTTGTATAATAATTAACATTTGTATGTATATATATATATATATACATATATATATATATATATATATATATATATATATATATATATATATATATATATATATATATATATATATAACTTTATATAATAATAATGGTAAAAAAATAAATTTCATTTTAAATTTCAAACTCATGATTGATTTGGAATTTATCATCAAATTCTCAATCCAGATCTGAAAGGCACACTTGGTCTTTGTGTGTGTAGGTCACAGGAGTGAGTTATAAAGAACATCCGTGTACAGTTAGGATGTCTCTTTCACTGAGACCCGCCAGAGATTATGATTCCGGGGCAGCATGCTGCATTTGTCTTCATTTTGTCAGACTGTCTTCATGCCTTATTATTAGTGGCTGTCAGAGCGAGAGAGGATGGGTGGGACGCGGAGGCCGCGCTTGGCTACACACACACACACACACACACACACAGGCTGAAGGAGAGGACAGGAAACTCCTCCACTTTACTCAAGACCCACCCTAGACAGCCTCAGATGCCCTTTAGAGATATCCCATAATGCCTCAGTCACACCGATGAAGGTCAAGGGAACTCTGGTGCAGTTTCCTCACGATGGCCACTCCCCTCCGAAACAGTCATCCATTTCTTATGGCATGTGAGAAATGCCTTTGGTTTGTGATTCGCTAACACCCTCGCAAACAAATAAACCATATGGCTGGCTAACAGCATGGAAAATGTACTTAATATATTCGCTCTCTCTCTGTGTGTGTTTGGCGTGCGATTTGTGCTGTTACTTATGCAGGCAGGCGGTGGGTGAATAATGACTGCACGTCTACCACACAGAGTTGATACCAGCACTCAGGTGGAGAGAGAGACGGACTACAGCTGTTACATAAGAAAAACAAGACGTTTCAGTGGCCACAACATCGCAGAATGTATCGTTAGAATGACGGCCAAAATGATCAGACTCAACGGCAAATCACATTATTTCTCTGCCACTATCAGCACCAAATATAAATGCAAATAAAGACTGTTTTCAGACAGGTTTCAAACATTTGAAATAAAACTGAAATGGCACAACGCTTCACCTTATTACTCCTAAAACTCCAAATACTCCTAAACCAGATTAATACGCATCTGAACTTCAGAATCTGACTAAAACAGAAAAATTATTCTTTTTATCTGAACAATGACAAAGTGTTTAGGAAGCTTCTTGGGAAACAAGCATTATTTATGCGATTCAATTTGTCACCACAAAAATGATATGCAAAATGATATGCCTGAGCGAGATTCACACAAATTTAAAGATGGCTTTTTCTTTAATCCTCAATATGAATATTAATCGAACTCATGAATATCTAATTTGACGGCAATAGATTTTTTTTTAGATAAATACAGATAAATACTGTATTCTTGATAGGCTATAGCCATGAAAGCTAGGAAATCTACTACAAAGTACTACTTAAAGTAAAATTTTGGTCTTTCTTTGAATGGAAAATAAATAAATTAATTAATAAAGTGCATTTTGAAGCAAAATGGCTTGTTGAAGACATTTAACTTTCAAGAAAAATATACATATACATACATGCATATATATATATATATATATATATATATATATATATATATATATATATATATATATATATGCACATGTATGTATATATATATAACAATTAATATTATTAATACAATTTTAATATTATAAATATTAATATTTGTAAACAGGGTTCGGAACAAAATGGGGGTGAGTAAATGATGAAAGACTATTTATTTTTAGGTGAATTCTTTTTTTAATCCCTTTATGCATATTAACTGCTGAAAGAATTGAGATAAATAGACTCCAACATGTAGAGTACAGTAGCTGCAATCAAGCCTATTAATCACTGCTCATAAGAAACAATGTGGTTCCTGTGAGCAACATTTACTTTACCAGCAGTGATGACGCCCAAGAAACCAGTGTTTTTGTAAATGCTTTGAAATGTCAAAATTGGCACCATGAGTTATTATACATTCCTGTATTATAGACAAAGCCAGAGAAAGAGAGAGAGAGAGACTGTGACTGCCATTAGATCATAAAATCAAGCCCCAGGGAAACTCTGAGTCACTACATGACTGCTCACTACCAGACAGAGCCAGAGAGATGGAGTGGGAAAAGATATTTACTTAAAGGCATAGTTCACCCCAAAATGAAACTTCTCTTTTCCTTTATTCACCCTCATGTCATTTCAAACTTGTATGGCTTTCTTTCTTCTGTGGAACATCTACTCCTGTGGAAGATCTATTCCTTTAACTGGAAGTATCTTAACGCCTACAAAAGCCTGTTAACCGATAATATAAACCACAGCTTGTTATTCTCAGGTTGACAAAAAGCCTTGATGTTTAAAGATCAGCATATGAGATGGGACCCTGGAAGAAAGGCATTAAAAGCCCTTTCCACTGGTTTGCTCTGCAGAGCCGCCATCAAATGCAATTAAAGCAGAGCATTCCAGCACTCCGAACCGACGGGAGTCTCCCATTGCGGCTCTAACGAGACGGAGATACTTCCACTTTACAGTCTCTGGATGACAAACTCCGAGCGCTATAAAACAGCACGCTAAAAAACTCCAGCACTGCAGGACGAGGCCTGAAGGCCACATCCAACCAGCTGTTCTGTTTGCATTCTTCCAGAACTCAGACAGATCCTTTCCTCTAAGTGTTTTATGGATTCATTTATTACTTCCATTCAGTTCTTTTTTTTTTTTCAATATTGCCAGTGTCTCTCTGAGTGCATAAGTTGGAATAGTGCACATAGTTGAGCATTAAAAAAAGAAACTAAGGGATGAAACTAAATGCACACTGCAGGTCAAAAAGTGTTAAGTGTTTTAGACTAGAAACTAGGAAGATTCATATGCTCACAGAGGCTGCAGTAAAAATACAGTAAACACTGTTAAATTGTGAAATAATATTAAGGGGGGGGGGGGGGGGGAAATGCTCGTTTTCACTCAATATCATGTTAATCTTGAGTACCTATAGGGTAGTACTGCAGCCTTCATAACTCCAAAAAGTCTTTAGTTTTATTATATTCATAAGAGAAAGATAGTCTGTACCGATTTTTCCCGGAAAAACACGAGCCGCTGGAGGCGTGACGTGTGGGCGGAGCTAAAGAATCACGAGCGCCAGTAGGCTTTTGTTGAGAGCATTTGGAAGCTGTGACACCGTGAGGGAAAAACCATCATCCAAAACAAACCATGGCTAACAGTCAGATTCAGCTGTTTATTTATGATCCAGAATCAGATCCAGAGGCTGAAACTGAACGAAAGCAGCAGCAGCAACGACTCGCTCCGACAAGGAGGCAGAGATATTTGAAGCAGTTTTACTCACTGCCTGCGGTTCCAACACACGATCGTGACCCTTTTTCGCTGGGACTGCATTATCCTTAAGAAATAAACGATGTGCAAATCCGGCGTCAAACTGGGCCTTGTTTGTAAAACAAACATCTTCGAAATGCAGGGAACAAACAAAAACACTTGCACAACTCCGTTGATGCTCTGTAAAAATAAACTCCATCCACTGGTCCCTTAATGCTGTTTCTCTTTTGGTAATCTGTGCAGGGTTGTCTTGCCCTGGCAACCAAAAACACACTTCTTTTGTGACTTTTCATGACGCTCTCGCTCTGATCAGTGAAGTCTGTTGTGCTCTCAGTGCTCTGCTATACGGAGCGCGCGCTCTTCCGGCAGACGTGCCTTAGGACCCATATAAGGAAATTCCGCTCCATCTAACGTCACACAGAGCCATACTCGAAAAAAACTTTCCGAAACTTGTGACAAACCAGAAGTAGTATTTTGGGAACAAAAATACTCCTTCAAACGTACAACTTAATTTTTGAAACTTTGTCCATGTTTAGCATGGGAATCCAACTCTTTAACAGTGTCAAAAACTCAGTATGCATGAAATAGCATTTCACCCCCCCCTTTAACATTCAAAATAACTGTTTTCTATTAGAATACATTTTAAAATGTAATTCATTCCTATGATGCAAAGCTGAATTTTCAGCATCATTACTCCAGTCTTGAGTGTCACATGATCCTTCAGAGATCAATCTAATATGCTGATTTGATTTCCCAAATATTTCTTACTATTTACAATGTTAAAAAAGTTTTTCTGCTCAATATTTTTTGAAAACAATGATTATTTAATGAACATAGATTTTTTTTTTTTGTAACGTTATAAATCTTTAAGTCTTAAAGTCTTTAGTGTCATTTTTGATCAAAATGAATGTGTCCTACAATAAAAAAAGTAACTCTCACTGAAGATGTATTTAATGAGTCTATGCTTATTTTAATTAAAAGT
Source organism: Carassius gibelio (assembly GCF_023724105.1). NCBI lineage: Eukaryota > Metazoa > Chordata > Actinopteri > Cypriniformes > Cyprinidae > Carassius > Carassius gibelio. The sequence goes on from NC_068387.1 coordinate 23,689,605, forward strand.
TTTGTTCGTAAACTATAAAAAAAATCATTTTTTTCTTATATATGATGTTTTCTCTTTAATGATGATCTATTTAATCACAAACCAATGTTCATTTACTGTGGATTATTAAACCACAGGAAGGGAGATTTTATAAAAGCTGCTTTAGGAAAACAAATGGCCAATTCAATAAAAAAAAAAGTGTTTTACCAATGTAGCAACATGCTAGCAACATCTCGATGTGGAACCGCACAGCGCGACAGCTTTTGAACAGCTTACAGTTCACACCAGGGGTTTAGTGAATCATAAATGTTAATATCAGCTTAATAAAGTAGCATGGATGTGTAATAACCTGCTGCCATTGTGTTCATGTGAACTCTTGACAAGCTGTTAAAACAGTACATGGGCATTAATCTTGTTTACAAGCACACTATTGTGCACATTGATTGTGTCTTGGGTTCGACTGTGCGGCAGGTGACGGGAGAAAACGAGAAAAGAGACAAAGAGAACGAAAGAGAACAAACCAACAGCTTCCCCTCTCCTGTTTGTCTTTACAGTGAAGATTCCCATTAATCCACAAGCTCACAAGTTATAATGAAATTATTCAATGGGATCAAATTCCATTGGCGCGAGCGACACAATGAGGAACAGAGAATTGAGAGGATTAATTTCCACAGTCGGATTTGCGCACGCTGTTTGGAGATGGAGGTTTACATTTCTCCCCCCTTGTCATTAAAATGTCAGATGCAGTGTTCAGACGTGTCTTCTCTAACTCTGTGTCTACACCATGAACCAAACGTCTACACACGATTAGAACAGGAGCGCTTGGATTTGTCACCTCAGGTTGCACCTCAGCTGCAAAAGAGACCTGAAATGACTAACCTACAACATTAACATTATACAGTATTACACAATTTGTACTAAAGACGGGAAATCTAAAGAATTGAATGATCCTTGTTCAGATTTGAATATGAATCATATGAATCAGTTACTAACTAAACTGATTTATTGGTCACAGCTAGGAGCATGCCAAAGAAGAACTGACTCAAAAGAATCACTTGTTCAGGAATCAGTATACATTGATTGCAATGTATAATTCTGATTCAATGCAAAAAGAACTGATTCATATGAGTCATTTGTTCAGGAATCGGACAGCACTGATTGCGCTCTATGTTTTTGTGTCACTAAAAACAACAAATTCTTTAGAATCAAAGATGTGAATACCACTGAAGTGGTATTTGTATAATCTAAAATAAATCTAAACAAATATAAATGCAATATATATATATATATATATATATATATATATATATATATATATATATATATATATATATATATATATATATATATATATATATATATACACACACACCATATTCAAATATGGTAAAATTTACAATGGAGCCTGTATGCAATAAATGTACCATGTTTTTTCTGAACATAAACTATGGTAATTTTTATGGTATTCTTTAAAGTATGGGTATCATGTAAATACCAGGCTACATGAATATTATAATTAAGTGCCATGGTATAAATCAGCATGGCGTCAGCGTTTGATACCTGACTGTACAATGGTAGCACCAGTATTTTTTTAAGGGAGAGAATGCCCTGCTGAGAATGGAGTTCTGCCGAGGGAAATATTGTTTCTAATGCCTGGCTGGATTTGGAGAGAGATGGGGAGGGTGTAGTTCAGCAGTCGGAAAATTGAAAAGCGACGAAGGACTAAATGTGTTCAGCTCTGAGTCGTCTATATATAGAGAGCGTTCCCTCGATGACAAATATATCTTACACTCCAGATACTGTAACATTAATCTAATGTAAAATATTATAAATAATGTAGGAGCCTAGATACTTTATCTAAAACTTAAACTTTTAGATTTAAAAATATAAAATAAGATGCATATAAATGCAAAAAGTACCATGCAACTACCATGCATTTAAATAAAAATACCATGATACTACCATGTTATGGCTGTTAAAAATGTGATGCTATTTTATTTCAAAATTTCAAATGTGTTCACCAGCAATTTAGCTGAACCACATATACTTTAATACTCAATTTAGCATACTTATAATTAAGATGCTATTAAAATTGTATCCAAATACGAAAAGCAAACAACGCTCACATTCGAGATACTGTAACAGTTTACAAACACTAAGTGGTTTTCCAACTAAAGTGATGCTTGCTGGTATATGATAATACAGACAGCATCCTCTGTTCTGTCTAATTAAACCTCTTAAACACCCACACAACAGCAGCCAGAAAAATTATCATATAAAAGTATGCGGTAGACCGCAGAAACAACTTGAGTGCTGAAACGTGAAAGGAAGGAGGAAATGAGAGATTAACAAAAAAGCTAAAGAGACAGATGTAGAAAGCAGAATAAAAGAAAACACACGGTGTCCTAAAGCACTGTAGGAGGCCAAAGGATTGATGTTTTAATTTGTTTCTGCGTGAAAGAGGAGGAAAAAGAACTGGAGAAAAAAAAAAAAGTCCAATCGCAATACAGTTCCAATTCTTTAATGATTCTTCTTTTAATGATTATTTTAGTACTTGAAGAATAATTGGTCCTAACTGGAGAAGTGTGTCATTTTAGTCAATGTGTTATTTATCACTGAGGTTCTATAGTTTTTAATAATACTTAAAAGTGTTTATTGTTATATTTCTGTTTTTATTTTAAAAAGTTTTAGTAATTTTGTTGTGTTTTTACCATTTTATTATTATTATTATTTTTACTCATCTTTATAGTTTTTATGAAATTTTAGATGCAGTTTTTTAGTACATTTAGAAAATAAAAAATGTTGCATTGGCAATTAGCTGAAATAAAAATAAAGTTTTTTTTTTTTTTTAATTTTAGTTAAAGTTAATTTTAAGTAACTTTCAATGAGATACTATACTATATGTTTTAGAATTTTTTGTACAACAAGATTAACTAAATGAGAAATTAAAATGAGAAATGTTACTATAAGTCTGCAACTGTAGCTCGATAAACCCAGAAAAAGCACTGCTGAGGATAAGATACAGACATTGGGTTCCAGTGTTTCAGTTCTGAATAAGACCCGTTTCTTGGATCCCAACCCGAGCAGAAAGAGAGAGACCGCGCGTGTAGAGGAAGTGTCTCTTTTGGGGAAGGTGCCCTGCGCCTGTTGAAATTCTGCAGGCATTTCGAGGTTGTTATCTATTTCAGATCAACAGTGTGGGTCAGGGTTCACGGCTGCCCGCGTTCTCCAATCCTCTGCAGACCCATGATTGACAGCAATCAGCATCTCACCGGCATCACTCGGGAGACAAAGTGAGGGTCAAGACAGGGGGCGATTTGGTCTGTCATTTTTAATTATCCAAATGATATTCACAGACAAAACCTCTCCCATCCATCAGGGCAGGGCATTACCATAGACAATGTTTGTTTAAAGACTGGCCTATAAAATCAAACAATTATGAATGCAGACAAGCCTTGCTATTGACTGCATAAGTAATAAGGGTGGATCTATCTCCCTCCACCTTCTCCTGTCCAAATTCCCACTGCTAATGAACCAGAAGGGTTGCGCAGGAAACAGAGGCCGGATCATCAAAATTCCTCGCTTTGCACTGCCCATGACCTTTTTTTCCCCCAAGATCCTTCGGTGACGTCCGGTCAGGTTTTATTGACAGAGTCTTAGCTGAAACTAAAGGGCTGCCGAACGCAGGAATACCGTTCTTACATTAGCATACGCTCGAAAGTGCATTAACATGTATAGGCGTGTTATAGCATTCTGTACCGAAGTATTTTTACATGACCGTCCAGTCGCAAAAACTCCCAGTCCACGCGCATATTTCGAGGGTCTCTAGGGCAGATCATGTCCGGTTGTCACCCACTCGCCGTTAACTGAGAGTATCTGTTCCACCTGCCACATGTGCTCACGTTCTACGTGTGGCCAGAAAACACCTGCCACCTAGTGACAGGATAACTCAAACACACCTGCACACAGCTGCCACCTGCCCACAAACACACACAAGCACCAGCTGCTACTGTCTGACTGCCATTTCTCCCCTGTACAGACTCAAACACACATACAAATACACACACACACTATATGTATATATATATATATATATATATATATATATATATATATATATGGTTGAAGGGGTTGCAGACATACTTAGATATGAATGGACTTGCTGCTCAGCATTAAAATACTTTGCCAGTGCTCGTTGTAGCAGTTGCACTGCACTTCAGAAACCCTCCACCTTCCCCAGCTCCACCTGTATAGATCTGCAATGGTGTAAATTCATGTGTGTTATATATGGGGTTATTTCAAATATATACAGTATGTGCAGAAGCAGTATTTCTTACATAGTCACAGCAGCATGTCTGTTCGACTTCATAATGCATTTTTATTGCATCTTATTATTTAGAGTACCATGGCACCATCTTGGCAATATGAGGATAACAAACTCTGTTGAAAGCAATTGGGGCCTCAAAGTTGCACAAAGTTGTTGTCTACCTAGGGCGCTCTAAATGAGTCATTTATGAGGTTGTGTTTCAGCTAGGACACAGCAGTCTTCCTGTGAGAGTTCATCTCTATATCACATCTCCTCTGTCCAAACTGTACAGCATCCAGCAAATGAGGTGACATGCAATAATAGTGTGCTTGAGGAGGGTGCAGGTAGCAGCATGTGGCTAATACTCCAACCTAACCGTGAGAAAGAAACAGTGGGAAATCTAGATGGAAAGAGTGTGAAAACTCATCCGTCGTGTTGGACGGCCGTTGAATGGATGATCTGTCAGGAAGCCATCCGACACATGAGATAAGATTGAGTTGAGTGTGTGCGTGTGTGTGTCTTTGTGTGTTTATGGATATGTAAATGCTGTTCACATTATGCTATGCAAGCTAGTGAACCACAACAAGAAGGGCTCTGACATGTTTGCTTTCAACAGCAAATTAGTGAATGAAGGGAAAGCTATGGAGATCCTCCGACAGCTGAAGTAAATAAAAGAGCTAAAGCAGAAAACACTGACCTCAGACAGGCTCACACTGTGAACTCAAGCACTGCGTGATGGACATCACAGAAAACACGTCTGCCTCGCTTTTACAAATCTATGCGCTGTGAATGCAAGACAGAGATGGACAAACAGAGATGGAGATCAACTGAAACTGAAGCCAACAAAGAAACAGCAAAGAAAGAACATAAAATACTATTATACTGCTCATACTGAGAGATAGAGATTTGAACAAACCTCTAACTTAAGCATTACATTAGAACATTTAAGTTACTTCAACTCAGGTGTATTTTGGTGGATTAGTGTGCTATACATTTTGTGTGATTGGACTTACAATTTTTACCTGACTGATAATAAAAATAAAAAATGTAAAAAAATCTCACAGACTTGCATTTACACCAGAATATTAAAGAGTCTTCCATGCAAAAATTTACTATTTTAGAAAAAAATCAAGGTCCTAAACAAAATAATGCTCCATTCATTATAAATCAAAGGGTGGTTATTACTCTACATTAAAGAGTTATCACAGGAATATCTGTGTGATTTAGTCATTGTTCTATAATGTGTTAAGTATGCTCATAGGCACAGTCTGCATAATGGTGAGCTTGTTAAGAAAAGTTATTTATGTGCATAATAACATTATGAGAAAATTGCAATAACACCATCCATTCCTTTACAAACACACAGCTTGTCTTTGAGAATTTTTTTTATTAGTTATTATTTTCTTACACTAATGTCCTTCTAACTCTTTCTTTCTCCCATACAATACAAAAACAGATATTTTGAAGAATTTTTATTCTACTATTTTGCATAAAGTGAAAGCATATGGTGACTGAGGCTGTATTGTACCACTCATGATGGTCATAAAAGTAGAAAAAAAATGACGCTGTAATGTTAAACCTTTTTTTTTATATAATACAAAAATGAATAAATTAATTTAAATATCAATTTATTAAACTTAATATGAAGCACAAACTAAAATATAATTATGAAAAAATAACCTGTGCATTTTTGGTCTAGACTGATGTACTGAATGTATTTTAAATTGGTCTTAATTATTTTTATTATTATACAGCATCAGTAGCAGTAAAATAAATGAATGAAAAACAAATTGTCATCTGAAACCATTATTTTATGACTGAAAGTAGTAGCAGTAGTAGTTGAAAATTACAATAGATATAAAAATACTTTAAAAACTGTAATCTGCAGCCATTATTTTGTTATTATTATTAGTAGCAGTTGTAGTAGAGGTGGTAGTAAAATAAATAAATAAATAAATACATGCACAGATAAACAAGCACAAATTGTATTAATATCTTCCCCTCTGACAGCTTTTTCATTATTGAGTGAAGTATCCCTTTAACCTCTAGAACTAATGGCCCTGGTAAAGTCACAATGGACGTACTGTATAGCTCTTAGACTGGGGCCTGACATCCCTAAAACCATCTGCATGTATGAGAGGATCTTGACGTCTGGAGGATAAGGTGCTTTGAGGTGAAGAACATCCTCCCTGTGTGTTATTTCCCTTCTCTGCCACCTTCTACCTGATCTCACCGAAGAGCCAGAGAAGCGTGATGGTGATTCCTTCAACCTGCGATTACAGCCGGTGACAGACGGGCTCAAAGACACTGCCTCGCTCCGCCTTGATGTTATGCAAATGTAAACAGCTGTCATTTCTAAAGCTGTCGTCTTTGCGCTTTCCTCCGGTGTGAAGATCGAAGGGTTTTCAAAGTCTTCTCTTTTTTAATCCCAGCCCTATTATCACAAACAAGCCAAAAACAACAAAGATGATGCTCCAAAACAAACAACAAGAGAACGAAAGAAAAGAAAGTAAACAAGAAGTTGATGAAAGATTGAGTGCTGGAACCTGAAGCTGTGAGACTTATTAAGAGGCGTTTGGTGTCCTGTCACCTCTTCACCTGCCATAGGTGCGTGCATACACACACACACACACACACACACACACACACATGCACAGATGCAGGCAGTAATTAAGGCTCCCTGTCGAACAGTGTTTCTGAACACTCATTATCCTTTATCACTAAAACACATCAGAAACCACGATAAGCAATAAACAACAGCGCTGTTAATTTGTTCAGAGAAGATCAGAAAGTTTCTGACATGCTGTCTGGCACATCCCTGTTATGAATGCAAAAACAGCGGATGCCCAAAAGAGAGCGATCGGTGTCCACATAACAGCAGAAAACTCCACAGATATCCACAGAACTGGAAAGCCTGCCACAGTCTGCACGCTCTCCACCCTGTTGTGTGGTTGTTTATTACATATTTTGGAACATTTGACTATGCTTTCATACCAAAAAGTTTATAATGGTTGTTGTAATATATTCCATTTAAAAATCTGAACAGGAAATGTAATTAAAGTCTGCAGATTCCATGCAGGCCAGTAGTCCTCAACCTTTTTGACCTTCACAGCCTTCCATAGTACATAGTCTGGAGTTGAAGTGAAATAAAAATGCACCCATCCTTAATAAAAAAGTGCCTCACATGGTTCCGGGGGTTGAACAAAGTCCTCCTGTTGTGAATCGATGCATTTTTGTGAGAAAAATAACCATATTTAAAAGGCAATAATCAATTTAATGCAGCTTGCACTCATAGTTGTACATGGAATCAGTTCCGGGGCAATGACGTACTGTATGGAGGTCAGCTTTGTGCATACACCGCTCAGAAGTGATGAACGCGGAAACTCAGGGGACAGATCAAAACAAAACGGTCACTAATTAGAAGTACAAAACAAGGATTTGTAAGGAAGAATGTTGGAGGATTTCAATATGAGCCAAGAGGAGACTGGTTTTCCTTTGCCCCTGTTAACAAACATTGGTTTTCACGAGACACACCGGCGCATGCACAACGCTTCTGTGTACAACTGTCGGTGCAAGCTAGATTAAAGTCATTATTATGTTTTGAAGATGAACATTTTTTTTCTCCAAAATGCATCGATTCGCTACAGGAGGTCTTTGTTCATTCATTTTTTTGTTTTTTTATTATTATAATTTGTATATTTTTTTTTTTATTAATTTATAAGGAAAAGTCTGTCATGATAAAACTCACACTCACACACTTTTTCTCTTTCTCTCTGATGTTTTTTGAAGCATTGCTCGTCTGATGGAGGACAAGGTCAGGCCATATAGCAGCTCCCAAAACATGTGTTCATTAATATTTAGCAGCTTTGTAAACTAACCATTAACTCACAGCTATCTTACTGATGAGTCTTATCTCCTGAAAAGAATAAAAAATGCTGTGTGTCTATGACCATACAGTGCTTTTGCCCTTCACAGGCAGCTAAGCTCTCATCTGCTTTAAAATCAAACCCAGCATCTATGATTCATCTCCTGCTAAGCATGATCTGGGTGATATAAATGCTATTATTTAACCGGGTGGAAGCGTTGAGCACTTTGACAGAGGACTTCTGAGCTATCCGCTAATGACCTAGCGCTGCTGTCAGAATCAATCCGGCCCGCTGCCAACGCAAATGACAATGCACTGTGGAAGTGGACATAACGGTCATTTCTGTGGCCCAGAGTGCTGGCGCTGCCTGTGCTGACACCAATGAGACGGCAACACCATTGGGCCAAAAAGAGAGGCTATTGGAAGAAGAGTAGGGTGCTAAAATGCAGAAAAAAATAGTCTTAAGGTACAGTTACAATTTATCTACTGTTTCAAGAAATCTTGCAATGAAAATATTCTCTGTTTCGAAATTCACCTCTTTGTATTGGACCAGAAACAGAAACTTTGTGAGTTATGGCAGAAAAAGACACTATTGATATTATTGTGCCATGCCTTTAAATAGAAGTGAGAGAGTAGAGTGCCAGAACAGCTAACGTCGCACAGACCTGCATAATTTAAAGCAGCTAATCGATTATCTGGGTTGACAAAACTGGGTGCTCAATGTGTTCAAGCTTATTTGTGCACAAATAAAGACGCACAAAGGGTTTTCTGTGCTGAAATAGAATCAAAACAATCTGGAGTCTCCGATGAAAGTTGAAAGCTGCATAGTTTAAAAGTGAGTTCTGTGTGAGTGGTGCTTTTGACAATTGACCCGTTTCAGACCAGAAAATATAGATGAAATTTCACTAATAGAAGTCAAATTCGAGAAAAAAAAAAAAAAATTCAGAAGAACATGATTTGATGAATCCTTCACAATTATTTAGAAACAAAAAATGTAAAATTAAATGGGTCTAATTTTAATTTCATGTTTTTTTTTTGTTAACTTTAAAGTGCACCACTTTGACATAACATTAAAAACAGTAATCTTCTAAACTCTTAAAAATGAAGGTTCTTTATTGGCATTGATGGTTCCATGAAGAACCTTTAACATCCATGGAATCGTTCGAATCCACAAAAGTTTTGAAACTGTAACGTTATCAACAAACCAGCAACTATTTCATACTTCAAAATGAACCAGTTAGAAACCAATATCATTATTAACCAAGCAGAATGAAGAACTCAATGCTGTCTTAAAACAAACCTATAATATTAGTCAAACAAACATACCTATGAAACCATGTAAAAGCACTTCTGTATGTGTGTGTATTTATGCGAGCGTCCGTTTGCAGGTGAAAAACGGTTAGCAGCTCTGCCTTCTCATCCTCTTTATTAAACGCTATCAAACACGGTTTAAGCTGTCCAAAATTAGACTCGGCACTCAACAACTAATGACTGCCTTGCATCCATTATTAGTTCATTTTCTTCAGATCAATCACCAGTCGAGCATGCTTTTTTAAAAATGTCATCCTAAAACTTTTCACAATCAATTAAGCTGAAGATTAATGGGGACAATTTGCCAGGAACAAGTCCTTCCTTGAAAAGGCCACGCCTCGACAGACTTCCAGCCTGGTATTGGTGTTAATTATAAATTTCCGCTTTGCTGACACACACTTAACCTGTCGTAAGGGAACAGCTCTGGCAGTCCAGGGACCAGCGAACCGCTATTTAAATATTCCTAAGCCGCTTTTTTGGACACAGGTGACTGGTGTAAATTGTGCTTTTCGTTCTGTGTCATTAAAATGAATTTAAAAGGAGATCAGTGCTGTAGCTAGGAATGGAAAAAAAAAAAAAGTTTTTTTTTCTTCTATGAGGTGTAATAAGAAAATCACTCCCTTGAGCTTTCCTGGTAGACTGAGAAGTGTCATCCTTCATTTACTCACATGATAAACAGCTCAGAGACACCACATATATACTGAGACAACAGAAACACACACATTACTACATCTGTGAAGGATTTCATATATCCAGGTCAATGTAGAACACCTGCTAGAATTTATTCAGAAGCAACTGGAATTTGCTGTTAATCTTATGAATATTTATGAACAAAAGATTACTAATTGTCTGATATTAAAGATGCCTAAGATGGGGAAATATAACTTTTTATGTTGCCTTCAAGTCCTCCTTTGAGTTCTGTACAACTAATGAAAATGAAGTAAGTACATTAAATTAACTTAATTGTGGTCAGAATATAACAAGCATATTGGACAATTTCATAATTTTGGCTGCACATTAAATTGTAATTTTTATGCTGCCACAGAAAATCTGGCAACTAGAATTGGTAATATCTAGCTTTTGCTACAGTAATTCTTTATAAGCTGTCCACAAATGGCATTTAAAATAATTTGTATAGTCTACATTAACTCACTGATTCAACTGAAATCTAAATTTGACCAATAACAATTTACTTTTTTCTTTTGTTTTACTGAAACATACTTCATTTACTGAAGTTTAAATCAAATGTCAGGGCTCAAAGAAAATCTACAAACATTAAATTAATGATCAAGTTTATTTATTTATTTCAAACCCCTGTAACAAAAAAAAAAAAAAACCTTCCAAGAAGATAATCAGCTCACACAGATCTTTTTTTTTGTTTGTTTGCTTTCTTAAAAAGAGAGGAACAGACATATTCATGATTACATTTCAACTTGTGCTCATTACCTAATGTCCATATTAAAAATGCATATTATGATCTTCATACCCAATGTTAGTCTCAAACCAAGAACATCAGGGTGTTTTGGATGAATAAAGACAGTTGAAAGAGTTCAAATCTTATCTTACCTGCAGGATGTGGCTGCCGAGGTGAGGCTCAAAGATCTCTGCGGCAGCGGTGTTGGGGCTCCGCCTCCTCTGGGAGCCGATAGCTGCGGAGAGAAGCACACAGCATGAGTACACTCGTGTCCGCATGCACACGCACGCATGCCTCCCTTTAAATCCAAACCAACCTGGGAATGGAGTCCACCTGTGTGATTTTAAACAGAAAGGGTAAACTGTTGAATAAACACTTCTGCCCCAGTAATACTAAGCCCCCGGTACTGTAAATACACAGATGCAAATCAAAGCCTCGGTACAACTCCCTTCTGCATATTCAGTCAGGCTCAGTGCTACAAAGCCCGCTGTTTATAGCAGCACTAATATCGCCACATCCATTGCGCTGCAAAGCACCTGGAGAACAGCGCCCTCAGGGCATTTTTTCCAAGTTTCCAACTTTAAAGTCGACTCGGGCTCTGCTAAAAAATGGCCTGGGGTGATTTAAAACTTAACAGACCTTGTCCCACCAGAGCTCATTATAGAGAATTTTATAACAAAGTGTACTTCATTTTCCAAGCCTGGCCAGGCGTTCGGGTAATGTTGCAGAATTAAGTGCAATTAATGATGTAATAAAGCACTGAACGGCCATTAAGGATTCTCAAGGACCAGCAGCAAACAACGCTTTGCAAATTGGGGAGGGCACGACAGGGACAGGAGGACGGGTGCCCCAGGTGAGCAGCACGAGAGGGGCCGAGACACAAATGAGAGGCCTCTGTCCTTCAGAGAGCCTCAAGCTGGGTAAACACACTTTTCCCCTCTGGTAATGCTTTCAGCGGTAAGCTCTGTGTCCGCCCCGGAGGAACATTCGTGCCACAACATGAGCGGGAAGGGCAGCGGCAGCTGGAGGAGGGAGAGTGAGAGAGAGACGGGCTCTCATCTCTGTCCCTGGAGTGCAGGGGTCAGTAGACACCACTACGGGTGGAGACATAAACAATCCTGAGCTGGTGGGACTCGGACACGGCGGCTCACAGCACACAGCAGAGGGAGCTCTCACACCCCGAGGATCGCACAGAAAACATGCACACATACCTGCACACCAAACACAGCGTGACACACGCATTCATGCACATGCATATATATGTGAATATTCCTCATATAAAGCAATGATTAAAACAAAATAATGAAAAAAGAAAGAAAAGTCCCACACAACATAGAAAAGACACCGTAAAATATACAAAATAAAATAAAATATTAAATTCAATTACAAATAAGTTCCACACAATAATAAAAAAACAACAACAACAAAAACATGAAATAGAATAAGCAACCTGAATTAAACCCAGTGTGAACAAAGCATATAATGTGCTCTAGCAGGCATCTGATCCCGAAAACCAGCAGTCCAAGCAATTCAATGAAGAATATACCAAAGTTAAGAGTTCACTTGACCAGCTTCAAATTACCCTCCTCCTCCTCTTTGTACTTAAAGAAGACATCTCCAGACAACAGCTCTCATCACACAAGGATCCTCACTTAAGACCACCGCATGGAAATCAGCCGCACGTCCTCCAAATTCCTTGACCTTGAGGAGCTTTTAGATTTCACAATAAAAAATGGGAACATGTTGAACCACAGATGAGCTCATCGAAACAAAGTACAAACCAAGTGGGCTGAATCTTGAAGCCTAATCTGTGGTGTTTTGAATACTCTGTCACATGACATGTCAAGGTTTAAACAGACGCATCAACACAAACATAATGCATTTGAAAACCAATTGCAGATCCATGATTTTAAGACATTTACAGATAGCGAAAAGCAGCAAGTGCACAAAAAATAGTAAATAAAGGCATCTTAAATGATTCTCAGGTCCCCTGGTTTAAGTACTATACTCAATACTGTCCAACGACTGTGTCGCCATTCCTCTGCACGCCGCCCGAGCGAGCAGAGAGATTAATATAATTGCATATTGATCTCAGGAATTATGCTCTATTAATCTGCTTCATTTTGTTCATGACGCAAATGATATATGAATGAAGAGCTCGCGGGAGCACAGAGGCAACACAATGTCTGTCCTGCCATGATTCTCCATAATATATCTCCTCTAGTTTAGCTCCCTGCCACAGCAGATTGAGGACATACAAATATATTACACCAGAAACACGAGCAAACACATCACGTCTGACCTAATACGTCCCATACAAAATACAGTAACAGCACTGTAAAATACACAGGATTGGTGTATGGAGTACAGGTATACTGTCAAAGACATATATGCAGATGCGATTTCATTCAGAGTATCACCAACCCAAAAACGCAATATCCTTGACGCCAATTTGTGAACATGCAAATGGACAGACCAAGTCTGATATAGACTATTGGCATTTTATTATGAGACAATATTGTTTCCATTTGACACTTTCAATATGTAATGCTAGTCTTCAATACCCGCCACACCACAAACAGCATTTGGTTCAAGACTGCAATAAATGCAATTTGTTACTCGCCGCAGTGACAATTTCAAATCGCTTGCGCTATTAGAAAGTCAATTTAACTTTCACTTTTATAAGTCAACATTATTGCTATTGTTAATGAATTCGAAATTGGCAGCAAGGCATCAGACTGTCATTTTAAATCTGCAATAATTTCTTGTGAAGCTTAGACCTCTTATTCCCTAGTCTTGGATTATTGGAGCTAAATGGCGGTCCCTGGCTTCACCAAAGGCTCAGGGGCAGGTACTGTTACACAAATTGCCAATTCAATTAACGGAGTGTAGACGCTCAACTGGCAGCTGGCATGCAGGACGGCTATTTTGGCAAATGTCAGGTCTAATTCATCAAGCTGTCAATGCTCTCGCGGTCGGAAGCCACAGACAACGTCAAAGCCATGAACGGCACAATGGGAAGTCGCATAATCCTTATGTGTTAAGGAATGCTAAGTCACATGCTAAACAGCGATCAGGCAAGTCCTTCAGGATCTGACGAGGACTGGGAATATGTTTTCCGGGAACTGGGGAACATCAGTCAAGATAGTCCCAACAAAACACTTCTTAGTCCTTAAAATCACAGAATTCAGAAAGTATATCTGTCCCTCGAAACGAAATCTTTTTGTACAGGCAATGTCTAATGTTTAACTCAATTCAAATGCAAAGAGGTTAGTCAATCATAATAGCTATAAAAAGTCATTTGCATACATAATTCTTACATTCACAGCATGTTTACTTCAAGGGTGAGAAAGAAGGTGGAAAATATTCTCATAAAACTAAATTAAGACTTTTAAAATTGAAAATAATAATGATTAAAAATAGAAGGATATGGCCCCTTTAAAGTAAAATCAACTCATAGACATTTTAACGTGCATAAATGTATGTATTTCTAGTTGATTAAAGGTATTTCATTAAAATAAATTACATTAAGGGTGTTTTCAAACTTGTAGTTAATTCATTTCCCAAAAATAAATAAAATAAAATAAAATAAATAAAGTAAACAAGGTAAAAAAAATAGTACATAATTTTAAAACAGTAAAATAGTACTTAATTTTATCTTTCACAAATTAATTAATTCATGAAATGTACCATTACATATCAGAGTGGTTTGGAGGAGAGAAAATGAATAAGAGGGATTCATAATGTCATGTGAAAAGAGAGGTGGAGAAAGTTATTACATGCTAAAGAAATTATTCAAATAAATCATGTACAATAAGACAAGGAGACTACATGGGGTCACTGATTTAAACTGAACAATGTCAGATTTCTCCATGTTTCACCTGGTTCATTTGCTTCAACATCTGCTCTCATTAAACATGAGTGAGTCCCATCACGATCAGGACTGAACGGCCCATCATGCACAAGGGTCTGTCATTTTTGGTTTGAAAATCGATTGCACATTCCATAGGACCAACCAAAAAAGGCTTCGAAAATGAAAATAGGGCACCGATTTTAACCAAATATGTACACTATTAATTTTAAAAGAATTAAACAAATTATAGATGTAACACAACTCACGAACAAGCAGAAAAAGAAAATAGAGAATTCCGAAAGTGCAGTAGGCGTCGCGAAAGCTAGACAGAAAATACCCAGCAATTTTACGTGCCTATAGTTTTACGGTTTCAATCGCTGCATCTAGTGTTTTCAAACAAAATGAAGGGCAATGGCATGATGAGTTATGAAAACGAGCCACCATTGCCAGCTGACAGCGACCCGCTTTTGTGGTGGAAGATTGGCAGTACGAAATAGTAGTAGTTGTCCCTGGGACATCAGTGCGGTCGGAGCGCGTCTTCTCAACAGCTGGACATATAGTGAATAAAAAATGCTCTGCTCTGGACCCCGAAAATGTTGATCGACTTGTTTAATGTTACCTGTCCAATAGTTTGTAATGGGTTTAGCCTTTTTGCGCATTTCATTATGCCTGCCTAGTGCCGCCTAGCCCAGTTGTCGGTTACGTTCAATAAAAAACACACATGGCCTGTTCTCAACTTCAAGTAAGTCCATTTAAAGTTTAATTTTTGAACAGTTGGTTGAAATGGATTGAATCATTATTTTTAACTAAATGTGGAAATTTTTGAATTGCCTAAATCATAAATGCATCCTGATTGAAGCCTGCAGTAATGTTTTTCATTTATGGTTTTCATTTATGTTATGGCAGCAGTCCACTCTTCATACATTTTATTCGAGAATGTTGCACTCCTGTTGCTGTTTGTTATTCTGCATGAAACTTAATGCCAATAAATAAGAAATATTGCTGACTTGTGCGTTTCCAGCGCTCTCTTTACATTCGTCCGTTATTTGGCGTTGGAAATGGAAACGTCTTTTTTTTTAGACATGGAAAATCGATTTTACAATCGATTCAATGATCACTTATGTCTTAAAAATCAAAAAAGATTTTTTCACAAAAGTGACAGCCCTATCATGCACACACACACCACAACATCTTGTGCACTTGTATAGTTGCATGTAAATGTGCTGTGAGAACACAGCATGTTATTAGCTTATTCAGAAAATTACAGACTCTTCTTGTTTCATTGTTCATTCGTCTTTGAATGCAGCAAACGTCCCTGGAAGAGAAGAGCGGAAACCCAAGCCTGCGTTTCAGACAAAAACTCTTCATCGCAAAAGAGCCACAATGATATTCACAAGATTATAAACCAATCCCACAATACTGAGAAATCAGGGCAAATGGAAATTAGAGTTCAACGTTTCACTGAATCCAACCCCTTCATCAAAGTCTGCATCAAGGGAATTAAATTACACTTCCAAGAGCTCAAATGTCTACATTTCCTTTTCAGAAAAGGTTCAGAAAATCTAAACTTCATCTGTTTAAGGAACCAGATGGTCATGTGGCCATAAAATGAAATAAAATTAGTGCATTTCAGACATATTCATCATAAATGTTCAAGTTGGCAGAATTAAAACTTCCAAATTTAAAAAAAGTTGTGTGCCAAATAACGTCAAAACAGAGTTACTATATATAATTGCATTGATTTACACCGATATATGCACAGAATACACAATAACTTGTTAATTAAATGCATACAAAATTATTTGAATTCTTAGATGGGTCAAACTTTAAATGCACTTTTTCTATATCACAAAATACTGTACGCATTGACAATTCCACAGGAATAGTCGAGATTTTCTCACATTTGAAACTGTAAGTCAAATCTTTCCTTCCCACCCGGTGTCTTTTCAATCCATAATCTGCTCTTAATATTTTCCCAGGCCAGATCTCATTAAATAATTTACAGTGGTTGGGATAATGACAGGGCTGGATCGCTCTCCTCGCGAAGGCCTCTGAATAAGTGATGCCCGTGAAGATGGAGGTTGAAACATTTGTTTTAATTAGTTTCTTTTAACTGGTTTAAGTTTTCATGATGATGTGTTCAATAATCCATGCTCATCTTTTCTGCTCATTTATATCATCAAAATTTAAGCCACTTCATTCTGCGCTAATGACACCTCGCTCACCCGCTGTCTCTCTCTCTCTATCTCTAGCTCTGCTCCAAAACCTGCCCATCATAGAAAGCTTTTAAAAGACCCTATGAATTCAAAAAATGAGCTTTTTGGCTTTTAATGCATGTCTATTAATGATTAGTCCTATACAACTTCCTATTCAATGGGAAATATGACAACACAATAATATTAATAATATGTAATATTTGTATTAATATGTATATAATATATTATTGCATATGTGTAATAATATTACATAATAAATAGCAATATTCATTTGGTTAAAAAATATCTCATTCATTTGTCTTTATCAGGAACTTAGTCAATAATATAGAAATAATAGGAGTATTGAATTATTTTAATATTTTGCTACTTCAGTAAACACAATTTGTTTTATTTGTACAAATTTATGTGGAATGTATATTCCACTATATTTTATTAATATACAATTAAATAATCAATAATAATGACTCTCAGCAATGTCTTTGTTTTGTCATAACTTAATCAAAAACATAAAAATGAGCAGCAGTATATAAGTATTTTCATATTTTGCTATAAAAAGTATATAAGAACACATGATTGATGAGAAACAAATCTGGTTCATGGAAAATAATTAACCAATTCATTACAGTGAATCAATTTTAGTAGACTGAATTTCATTACAGCAAAGAAATGTACACAATATAATAAAATATTATTATTATTATTATTATCAACATTTATATTTAAATAATAATTCAATACCAAAAAGTATTAGTAAAACAAATAATATATATTTTTTTTCTCACACACACACACACACACACACACACACACACACACACACACACACACAGTATATATATATGGTATATACAGTATACTGTATATAGTGTAGATACACTTTTTCATGGTATTTTGATTGATGTATCTGATAATGTGTTCTTTTTTATAGTTATATATGAAAATATATTTTCATGATAATGCCCTTAAAATTCATCATTCTGACACCAGTCCAGGTGACCAGCAACTCAAAATCAGTTTATCTGCATAATTAGCTCTGAAACAGGAAGCCATAAGACTGATGCATTACAGAGTGAGCTCTCAAACCCGTTCACTATTCTCAGTGCGACTGGTATTATCTCTGTGTCTAAAACACAGGGCGCGAGTGGAAATCTCCAGCTCAATTGCTACGGAGATGCTAGATTACACCTTGAAGAGGCGCTCAGTGAGGAATAAATGCCTATGGAAAGCTTGTAGGGGCTCTGAAGTTCCCGCTGAAGTGATTTGGTATTTTATCATTGTGCTGTTTCCTCTCATCAAGAGCAGAAACAACTGTGTCAGATACAGAGATAAGAGGGCCGGGGAGAGCGGGACACAAGCTCTCCAGCTGACAAGCACTGTCCACTCACGATCCGTATCAAAACCGACGGAGAGCGAAACAGAGCGACATCACACTCACAGCTCGCATTATCCTCAAAGCAGAGCCATTTCAAGAACAAAAGCCATTCATTTTCACCGATGCAGCAAACAAATGGCAGTAAAACACGGTGAACATACACCCGCTGTTTTAACTGGAAAACCTTGTCGCCTGTCAATGTATTTCTGTCAAGTCAATCACAAACATTCCTGCTTAAACCCCATGATAAGTGGCCAAACCCCCTCTAAAACCAGCCAAAGGACCAGCCAGACCAGGCTTGGAGACCAGTTAAAATAATAATTAAAAACACTATTAATCACATTATATATATATATATATACACACACACACACACACACACACACACACACACACATTAACCAATAATACAAATCTAATTAAATATCTTTGTATTGAGCATGAAATGACATCCACATTTTATCTTCTTCAGGATAAAGACTCAAGCACCCGGTCGGTTTGATTTCATCTTGACTTTAAGTCAAGGATGCTGTGCTATTCTCTGTTTCTCACGAGAGGCTGATGCTTTATTCCGACACCTCCGAAATTCGTATGGATCTTTAGATCCTGGGAGTCCCACTTGCTAAATGCAACTATCAATAGTTTGCTCTGACGAGGAAAGGCAAAGGAGTACAAGATATTGACATTGACCAGCCCAAGCAAGGTCAAGTTCAGGGGGCACCGCAACTGAATCAATACCACGCGACGAGCAAAAGAAAATAATGGGGAGAAAAAAAGCCTCATCTAATTTGGAAATGCATTCATTATGGCAAACCGCATTAAAGCACAAGGCAGGCTACCTATGCTGTCCTCCAGTGCAGCCATACACACAAACAATCCATTAGTAAAGTGCAGCAGCAGGCTTCTCTCAGAAACCCAACCGAAGCTGGCCAGGCCTGCAGGACATGTGCTGAAAAACAGCGGAGAACTGAATGCTGTCCCTTTTGACTTGAGAAGTGCATCAAATCTCCAACATTTCCTAGCATTTAAAAAAATTAATAAGAAAACATCCTGATTGGTGGATTAAGGATTGCTGAAGAAGCCCCAGAAATCCTGAAGCATGTGGTCAGCACTTGACTATTAACTTTGCTTACACTGTTTAATAATTCACATGCTGATGAGGCCAAAGGAAGAAATTCCCAGCAAGGATGATCCAATCAAACAGAATACAATATTAGGACATTAACACAACCGCTACAAAAAATAAAACAACTTTTCAAATGAAAGACCAGACTTTTCCACTTTGCTCTAGTTCTGGGACGGTTCTTTATACTGAAACACATAACGGCGGATGTCATGGTTGAGATGTGTTCTGTGAGGGGCTGAAGACACATCAAGGCCGCTCTATGTACCATGAAGTCTGTGTTTTCCAGACACTTTCCTCTCACAGCTCACGGCTGAAGCATTACATGCATCTAACAGACGCAACACTAAACCTGCCCGCCTCACACTGTCTCAATACACACACACACACACACATCAAAATATGTGCACTGAGACGCCACCATGTTGTCCTCTACAGGTGTTCTCGACTTCAATACATCCTACCTGGCAAAATACTCAAGACTAAGAGAGTTAAGATGATTCTATGTGAATGTGCAGTCATTAAAATAAAAAGTGATCTCATTAGTATCTCACTTGTTTCTCCAAGACTGAAAATAGAGCAATTGTGTTCAGACTTTTCCTTAAATCTGCTTCTAAATTATTTCTTATTTCTGTCACTTTAAATTCATAAAATTTTTGTAACAATCTGATGACTTTCTTTTTCATTTAATTCTCTAATTTCTTAATCTAATAATTTAGAACATATATAAGTAATAGTTTTAATATACAAGTAAGAGTAATAAAAAGTATAATATGTAATATATATATATACAGTACAATAAGTATTATTAAGTGTTATTTCAGTATTAAGTGTTATTTCAGTTAAAATTATATAATTATAATTACATTTAAATTCATATTAATCTAAGTGTGAAACAATTTAATGTAATATAATATACATTAATAATATAATATAATATATGTAATGTATTATTGTATTTGTTTTCTAGAAACTACATCCAGTGCACACACATATAGTATATAATGATATATATTATATATATATATATATATATATATATATATATATATATATATATATATATATATATAATTTTATTGTAAAGAATAATAAAAATATATGTATAATATGTAATATGCATTTTCAAGCTAACCACTCCAGGACATGCAGTGTGGTTTTATGCTTTCCCAGTTTGATTCCTTAACAAAATAAAAAAATTAAATAAATAAAAAAATCACATAAAGAACAGAAAGGAAATGACAGTGTAAGTAGACAGAGGATAGACTGGGCAGATCGACCTTACAGCAGAATGATGCCTGAAAGGGGTGGATAATATGTGTGCAATCAACAGAAGCTGAGCAGACATGAGACTCAGGCCTTACGCTATTGAATCTATAACATAGATGATTACAGGCACATTCACACGGCACAGAACAACCTGCGATGCCACGGCAACCAGAGTAGTTGTTGAAACAGACCAGCAGAGAGAGAGAGAGAGAGAGAGAGAGAGAGAGAGAGAGAGAGAGAGAGAGAGAGAGGTGTAGAGGTGGAAGACTGTACATGAGCCGCGACGCTCAGACATTGAAAGGCTGATGTTTCAGGCTGCCAAACAACATAATGAGTCGTTGAGGCAGAAAAATATTAGCACCAGGGGAATATTTGGAACATCTCTGGGAGAGAGTAATTAGGAGCTAACCCACAATGACATGATCCAGTGAGGAGAGGAGAAAGAGAGAAGGAGAGAGAAATAGAGAGGTACTGTATTTGAGCCCCAGATTATAGTGATGAACAGCGCTTTATGTCATGATGCTCACATGGAGGCTAACAATCTCATATAGGATGAATCAAATTGAGCCGGTTAATTTAAGACGATCTTCAGTTATGCTACACTCAAATGGACATTTGATAAAATAACAACAACAACTACATCTAATTGTAATAAAGAGCCTTTAAAAGAGCATAGAAATCAGGCCATATGTGTAAAGAGAGAAAAAGATAAACAAATCAAGAACAACAGATAAGAATAATATATAAACAGAACAAAGGATAGAGCAACACATAGAAAGATAGACAGATAAAACAATTGAAAAAACGAGAAAATAACAGAACGTCAGAAAGATAGTTTGTCTATGTTGTGTACAAGAGAGAAACGTTGAAAAATAAGTAAAACTGAAATAAAAAATGAGACGGAACAACAGAACCATAGAATGATATAACGATGGACAGACAGACACACAGACAGACAGAGGCAGACAGATAGACAGACAGACAGAGACAAACAGACAGACAGACACAGGCAGACAGACAGAGAAACAGCCAGAGACAGGCAGAGAGACAGACAGACAGACAGACAGACAGACAGACAGAGAGACAGGGAGACAGGGACAGACAAACAGACAGACAGGCAGGGACAGACAGACAGAGACAGACAGACAGAGGCAGACAGACAGAGAGACACAGACAGACAGACAGACAGACAGACAGACAGACAGAGACAGACAGACAGACAGACAGACAGACAGACAGACAGACGGACAGACAGACACACAGACGGACAGACAGACAGACAGAGGCAGACAGACAGACAGAGGCAGACAGACAGACAGACAGAGGCAGACAGACAGACAGACACACAGACGGACAGACAGACAGACAGAGGCAGACAGACAGACAGACAGAGGCAGACAGACAGACAGACACACAGACGGACAGACAGACAGACAGACAGACAGACAGAGAGACAGCCAAAGACAGGCAGACAGACAGACAGACAGACAGACAGACAGACAGAGGCAGACAGACAGAGAGACAGGGATAGGCAGACAGACAGACAGACAGACAGACAGACAGACAGACAGACAGATAGATAGATAGATAGATAGATAGATAGATAGATAGATAGATAGATAGATAGATAGATAGATAGATAGATAGATAGATAGATAGATAGATAGATAGATAGATAGATAGAATAAACATTTTGGGATATTTTTTGCCTAACAAGACAAATTCTGCCATTGAAACAATACACTCATATTTGTGCAAGATTGCTACTGAGGTAAATTCATCTCGTTTTAAAATATGTTTAGATATTTCTACTGGAAAACAAGATCAAGATACCAAGAGTAAGAACAGGATTTTTTGCTGTGTAAGACCATTATGAAACAGCTTCTTTTTCATTTAGAGTTAATGTGTATCTGTTTGCCTTCTGTTTACTGCTTTCATAGGCAACTCCTTTGTAAGACAACGTCAAAACTGAAATGGAACCTCAAAAGTGACTGATCCACACACACATCACACGAATACAGCATCTTATGTGAAGCTTACTTCTACTAAAAATAAATTCCAATAGAGTTTTCCATTAGCATGTTGCTAAGCTAATCACACAATCCTCTGAAGAGAAAACAAAAACAGCACTAGCAATTTCTGGTTAAAAAATTAATAAAGTAAAAATAAAATAAAAATCACTTTTCTATTAGATTGGAAGTATTATTCATCAATACTCTCTCTCTCTCTCTCTCTCTCTCTCTCTCTCTCTCTCTCTCTCTCTCTCTCTCTCTCTCTCTCTCTCTCTCTCTCTCTCTCTCTCTATATATATATATATATATATATATATATATATATATATATATATATATATATATATATATATGTAGTATATTTTAGGTAAAGGGTGCATATAAGTACATAATTGGTACAAATTAGTACCTAACGGTTGTGTATTAGTACATAAAAGGTTCAAATTAGTACCTAAAGTGTGCATGTTAGCCTATGTACAGCTTACTGTAAAAGTGTGCTAGTAATACTCAAAAATGCTGTCTAGTTAGGCATCTCACTAAGTTGTGGACAGTTTCTGTACTTGTGGAAGAAGCAGTAGAGTAAAAGAGCAGTAATAAAAGCAAGCGGCAGTCAAAGAGGGTGGTATTTGTGTTCATGTCCAGGTAGACTCAGAGCACGTCAGGTGCACCTCTGGGATAGTACCTGCACGTAAAAATTAATGAACACTGCGCTCCTAGCAGCACTTCTTCATCAAATTGCATTTTAAGCCTCACAACTCCGGGACATGCTGGGTGGTTTGATGCTTTCCCAGCTATCAATCTTTCTACAGAGCCAATTTTCATTTAAACCTAATTAGGGGCCTGAAATGAACATTATGCATTAGATAAAGCATTGGAAAAGTAGAACTATCCTCAGAGCACGACGGAGAAAAAATGGGGGGAGGGGAATATAAAGGGATGGAGAGAGGAAGAGAGGGAGGTGGAAAGAATTAATTACTAGCCATTAGGATACAAGTCATCTCATTGCAAACGTTGAGTTACATAGAGAAATCAGTTCCTCTGCTGTGTTAAATACTCTGAGCTGATTTAGTACGCTACAAGTAGTTCATTACGTAGAGGTCAGCGTGAAGCTAGAGGTGAACATGAATACTGCTCAGAACAGATCTGTTTCAAGAAATATATAAAAAAAAATTCTAACTATGTAGAAATATTCACAAAGATTCCTCAACATTTATCAAATTTAACCTGCAAAATTCAGAAATCACTGAGCAGTTTCATAACCTGCTTTATCGATATTTTCGATATCTATCAAAGTTTTATATCTTTTTTTTCTTTAAGATTTGTGATAACTTTAAGTAAGTTTTACAAAAGGCTTGATTAGTCTACACTAGTTAGACATGTTAGAGTTAGACAAAGTTTTCAGAACACTAAAGTCGACAAGAAACTATGTTAAAAAACTAATTTACATCTATGATATGAGTGAAATATGTGTAATGCACAGACACAAAATGTAAGGTGGGATTGTGAGTTTGCATAAATATAAGCTATTACTTAACATCATCTAATAATGTTACCTGGACTTATTATTAGAATAATTTATGTATTTATTTATTACTTTTTTATTTATATATGTATATATCAATAAACACACAAATTCATAACATCAAGAATTTTCTTATCGTAAATAATATAAATTAAGTGATATACATTACATTTTGATTTCATGCAGATTTTGATATATAATGACACATATATTTAAAAAATAATTTACTATATAAATACTACTACTACCACTAATAAACAATTCATAGAAAAATGTATATATAATTATATAAAATATTGCTTACATTAAAAGGTTATCTATATTAAGTTATATAGAATTTAAAGAATGGAACTGCAGGAAACAGACCAATGGAGTTACACTTCAGTTTAAAAAAAAAGATTTGACCAAACCATATCGAGCATCATCGTGATTTAATTAAGATCTGCTATCAGACCTATTTGTTCACTGCATTATCTGAGAGCCTTTGTAACACATTCCCTTCAGCTCTGTTATCTAACCTGTGTGTGATAGTGGGTGGTTGGAATATAACCCTATATTCAGGACGGTGAGGGAGCAACTATAAAATATTACAATCAACCACCAAACAGCACTAATCTCAGCATTCCTCCTCAATGTCAATGTATCTAGAGTATTGGCCAATTGTTTTACCACCAATGCAAAGAAGTCCTCTTATCTGCTTCCTCTCCACTGTTTTTAAGATCTCTCCTGCAGAAGACAGTGTAATGGATCTCTTCTACAGTACTGTGTGTGAGTGTGATTGTGTGTGTGTGTGTGTGTGCCCCTCCTAACACACTTGCCCTTGGCAGAGAATTAGGTGAAAGAACAGGTCAATTTCACATGTTGTGGTGCTTCCTCGGGAAAGCAGTGCTGGCTTTGTCCTCCACGACGGCTTGATTGCTTTTGTGCACCGATTGCTTCTTTCCCAGCCATCCACCATCCCCGCAAACACCCCCTCCCTCCCTCCCCCACCCTCCCTTTAAAACCTGTTTAAAGTATTTTGTCCGGGATTGCATTAGCAAACCAGAAATTAATCTACCATTACAGGGAATATTGAAGACTCCGAAGCTTCGAGGGTGGCGGCAATAAAACAGTTTAACTGCTCTACTGCAAACGCGATTGGTCATCATTGGTCATGTGCTAAAGAGGAGAACGAGAGAAAACAGAGCAAATGAAGGCAGGTAGAAGCAGCAAAGGTTTCTCTATGAGACCGCGGCTGACTGAAGGCAAACATATCATTTTTTGACTGAACACCCTGACCCACTGGTGATTTCTTTGGTCAATTCCATCACACAGTCAGAAAAGTTTAGACTTAAGGAACATACATAATATAAAACACATAAAAAGAATTAGACTCCCTCTAAAATATGCCCTGACCATCCATGACCTTGACAAACAAAGTATAATGATGGTTTGCTGCTCAGTTGTTTCTATTTATGTGATGTCATGCTGGGAAGCTCCACCCATTGTGAATTCTCATTGGTCCATAATTCCAAATAGCTGTGCATTAAACCTCAATTATGTTCACGACTAACTCTCAATTTACAACGTATATTACTCTCAATGTGGGTATATAAATCATGCCACATTGATTAATAATAGTCAAGAACCAAGTTTACCACAGTATGACAACACCAAGGTGCATTAAATAAGAAGAAATGTATAATTGCATGAAAATGCTGG
The DNA here is from genome assembly GCF_023724105.1 of Carassius gibelio. Taxonomy (NCBI): domain Eukaryota; kingdom Metazoa; phylum Chordata; class Actinopteri; order Cypriniformes; family Cyprinidae; genus Carassius; species Carassius gibelio. The sequence continues at coordinate 23,715,548 of NC_068387.1, forward strand.
AGAAATGACTGTTAAGAGAGAAAATTCAGATTCAAAAAAGGCAACAATCAGATTCAGACAGATTCAAGAGGAACACACTTCACAGGGCATTCAACAGCAATGGCAGATTTTTCTCGGTTCCCCATGAATGAACGTTTGACATGGGCTGTGGGTCTCTCAGATGGATTGTTGGGGCGAATCCGGCGAGGTTTGAGGGGACTGACTGGGGTGATGTAGGAGGGTTTCCAGTTACTGTGTTTGGTGAGGCAGTCCAGTGGCTCTCCTCTGCCTCAGCAAGAACTTACACACACACACAGACACACACACACTCGGAGGTGCTGAGGTAATCTCCCTTCCTTGTTAGTGGTGTGGAGGAATATGCATGTCAGCAAACGCTGTCACCGGTGTAGCGTCAGGGCAGCACGGCCCGCCACACTTCCAGGCTGACTTTGCTGAGTAATGAGCCGAATACAAACGCATTTCACGGCTGCAGCCTCCGCTGAAGGTGTTTTCCATGCAACGTCTAATCACAGCAGAAAAACTTTTACCTACTGTATCTCCGCTCCAGTTTCTCAGGGAAGCATTCTGCTAAATGTGATCTTTAAAGTGATAGTTCACCAAAAAAAAAGACATAAAAAACAATTCATACAATGAAACCATACGAAAATATATTATACATTGTTTTAGTGAAATGCCCTTGCAAAGTGAAGCAGAATGAAGCAGAGTTTCAGCATTAGACAAGGGTCTGTATTTCAAACAAGCCTCAGATGAGTTTTTTTTTTTAAATCGGTGTTTCAACCGTTTGCTCTCAGCTGCAGCTTGGGCTAAACTCAGCGCTCAGAAGCGTGAGACTCTCGTAAAGCGGTTTCTAATTGTAATGATTATGTGAGCTGGAAGCAGATAAAACATGTCATTGTTTTTGAGCTGCATAATTCAATGGAAACAAGCAGGGTGTTGCTGAATACACACTTTTTTACGTAGCCTGTTTGACGTTATTTGATGGTGACAAACAATATCAAGCTTTCATCTGATTCCCGGGTTCATTATAAGCCACGGTGAAATGTGAGAGAGTGGAGTCTAAACAGCTGACCACAACAAAACCAGTTTAGAGAAACCTTCATGTTTGATAGAACAGACTGAATAGATAATACAATTGAAATAATATAGGTTTTGGCATTACACTAATGAAAAATTTGATCTTTTTGGTGATTAAGGTGAAATTACCTTAATTATATAATTTAAATAATGTCACACTGGAAAAAAAAAAGGTCCTTAAAATACAAAATGACACTTTACTTGAAGGCTTTATATATAATACATCACAAAAGTTATTCATAATTTAGGTTGTAATGCATTATATATTGTCATAATTGTAAACAAAGCATTATATTTCGAGATTCCTTACCACGTCTTAAATTCATGTTTGCCATTATATTTTTTTGCATTATATTTTAATAGCTGTAAAAATAAATAGATAAGTATTATAATATATTATATACATAACTGGTTACAATTAGTCATAAGATGCATTACATTTATTTATTGATTATTAAACTCTGAAATTCATTAAACTGTAAAGTGCATTAAAAGACATAATTAATGCATTAATATGTTAATAAATTAAATAAAAATGCTTCAAGTAATGTGTTACCAAATATACTTCCATGACCATATTTATTGATCCACAGGGGTCCATCACAAACACACCCCTCTTTTCACTCCCTGTAAAATCCATGTTCTGCTCCTGGATGCTGTCAGCAAATAAAACACACTGCATTTGAGATTTGTTTGGTCGAACAGTTGGAAGAAGACAAACCGAGAATGTTTACCAGGTTCCCTCTCGAAAGTGAATGGTCAGAGCTGCCTTTTGAAGTAAATACATGTCTATGTTTGCACACACCCTTCCAGCTTGTTTGTGCTCGGACCAACAAGTGCAGTTCACACCAGATTTACATTTAAAAGGGGCCCTCGTGTCCAATGTAAAATAAGTGTTGATTCGAAGAAATATCAGCGGTGAAATCGATTGAGGCTGTGTGGAGCTCCCGAGCGGGTACACCACGGCCGGCCTTGGCCTTTCCAGCCGCACACACAGGCTACTTCAAAAGCCAATTAGTGCGATTTCACATTCCCCCGCAGCTGAATAATTTCATGTAATTTTCAGCCACGCTGGATGGAGGCCAAGTTTGTTGGAAAGCACATCAGCCCCCCTCCGCCACATCCCTCGCCCCTGGATTCCTCCTCAGCCTCCTTGTTTTTACTCCCGTGCCTTTCCTTATGTGTTTGGGGTCATTTGGTAATCTTGTCGAAACGTGGTGCTCCTAATTACACGGATATCAGCACACACACTGTCCACGTTACCCAGCTCTGCTCCCACAGGGCCGTGGTCACTTGCGGCCTCAAACACACACACACTCACACACACCTCGCACTAATTTCATCTTAGTGCTGGGCTGTCAAACATCTCCCCCGTCTGAGCGCTTTTAATCGATTAGCTGAACGTCTCTATAATACATCAGCTTCTGGCAGGCGGAGGGGATTCGGCGGTGAGACAGTTTAATTACTGTACCTGTGTACCAGCACAATAGAAGCTGCTACACTGACGCTACAACAGCGCCGGTCTGTTTCACCCTCCAGCTCACAAACTCATGCCAGATGACACACACATGATAATACAGCACATCTGCGAGAAACACACTGAGATCAGCACCGGAACTATTCCAAAAATACAAAAACAGACATGGATTTCCAAATGAATCACAACAGTTCCACTAGTTTCAACAGAGCAGCTCTTTTTTAATTCAGTTTGCTGGTATTAGTTGGTTAAACAAGCTGGTTTAAGCTGGACTAACTAGTCTCCCACTCTAGACTTAAAGTAGATTCACAGTAAATCTTTTTTTAGATATTAAGATATCTCTACCCATTTTTTAATTGAATTCCAAAATATATATACAAAACTAAATATAGTTTGATATACTTGCAAATTCTATATGTACAGTACACACACACACGTTTGTTTTTGTGAAAAGTGGGGACATCCCATAGGTGTAATGGTTTTTATAATGTAGAAACTGTATATTCTATCGCCCTAAACAACCCTAACCCTAACCCTAACCCTCACTGGAAACTTTGTGCATTTTTACTTTCTCAAAAAAACTCATTCTGTATGATTTATAAGAAAAATGGGGACATGGGTTATGTTCTCATAAGTCACCCTCTCCTTGTAATACCTGTGTCATACCCATGTCATTATACAGAGTTGTGTCCTGATATGTCACAAAAACATTCCCATATATACAGTACCTACTGCTGATGTTTGCATTCATATTTTCTATAAACATGTTGACTGATGATTGACAGCTGTCAAAATCAACTCGAGGTGAGTTTTGGCTAAACGGACTAAACTATTTTCAAAAAGAGTTTGTGTCACAATAAAACCATTTCATTATTTCAGATATATCATATGCCATGTCCACGGCAGAGGTATTTCATTCATAATAATTGATAGATAAATCCACCGACTTGGTTAAACCGCCCTCGGAAACCAAGCCAGAAATGTTTTGAATGGTTAAACAGCAAAATCCATAAGAAGCCAATATAAATTTGCACCCCGTCCAGATCCTTTCTGTGCCAGAATGACGGTACATCCTGAATACTCCCCTGTTCTATAAATACATTCTCAAGCTTTTTTTTTACCTTCTGTGTCTTTGAAGCATAAATAATGACTAACTAAAAGAGCTGAATCATTCGGGACGAGCGCCAGTGATTGATATGTGTAGAGGCCATGAGCCGACTGCACTAGAGAGAGAAACGACAGTCCATTTTAGAAAGTGTCTACCGAATTGATTTAACAAGTTTAATGTGTGCATCAATGTGGGCCTATTACAGGTTGTAAGCCTCAGTGATGCTATTTGTTCGACTGGCAAAAATACTGCTCTTTAGAATGAGTGTATTAGGTCTAAAATTGCAGAGAAAACCCCATTACAACTTTATTGCTGGTAAATTGGAACCAAACGTTGTCTGTATTTCAATTATTGTGAGTTACCCGGGAAATAAATCGATTTTGTATAGGCTCAATCACATAGACAGTGATGAGAAATGCTTTATTACTCTCTGGCAACCCAAGGCTAGTCTTTTGTTTTTCCCCCTTAGCAATTTTCAAGAAATTGTCAATTAAGGACTTTCTCGTCTACTTTTGGCTTCTAGGAATGGCTCGGTCCGTGGAGGAGGAATCACTGAGCGTTTTGTATTGCAGGGTATTATTCATGATGCTTGTTCGGGTTTTAAATGCTAATGTCACTCCTCCTACGGCCCGTGCCACAACACAACTCGCCCACTTCGACACGGTGGGTAATCATTATCTGATTCTACTATCATCATCTGATGCCCTAAACCAGCACAAAAAGAAGCACACAGGGATAAAGCCTCCGCCTACCCAAAGTGCAAACACAGTTACAAAATGAACATTTGTGACATAAACTAGATTGCATGTTAAGTTAACAGTACATTATATATATATATATATATATATATATATATATATATATATATATATATATATAAAGTTAAATATATATATATATATATATATATATATATAAAGTTAAATATATATATATATATATAAAGTTAAATATATATATATATATATATATATATATATATATATATATATATATATATATATATATATATATATATATATATAAATCATTTGTTATCAGCATTGGGAAATTACCTAACCTAGCTAAATAATTACTGTACTTAGTAACTAGGTAATAACTTTTAATATTTTCTAATAACTTTTGGTAATTTATAAGTAAATTAACAAACAATTAGCAAATTATCTAATTCAATAATGAATCCCAGTGAGTAATGGTGTATTGCATTGAAATGCTGCAACTTAATAAAATAAAATACCACACAGATATTGCCATCTTGAACAGCTCTGATATCGTTAGAACCATTTAGTGTAATAAATAAACAAATGATTTCCAGAGAGTAGTGGAGTATCGCAATGAAATATTGCATCTAAAAAATAGATAAATAAATAAAAAAATAAAATGTAATTCAACAAAGATATTGCCATCTTGAATAGATCTGATATAGTACTTTAATAAATAATAGTGTAAATAATAATTAAATAATAATTTCCAATAATGAATGCAAATAATGAGTAGTGGAGAAACAAAACAAAACAAATAAAACAAAATAAAATACTGGAAAGATACTGCCATCTCAAATAGTTGTGATTTACTTAGAATTGTTTAGTGTAACAAATAAACAAATGACCATTTCCAGTAATGAATTCCAGTGAGTAGTGATGCAATGCTATGAAATGCTGCATTACAAATAAACAAACAAACAAACAAACAAACACACATACATAAAAATAATATAATACAATAGAAATACAATACAATTCCAAAACTTTGGATACTTTCTACTTTAATATCCAAAGCTATAAGCTACTCAGAATATACCGTTTTTAGAACACCTTGTCCAACTTTTCTAAAACAAAAACTGAAATATGAAATTCTGTAGTTTTCATGTATACACATATGGAATGTGACTAAGTAATGACCTTACAGTATATTTAATATAAAGGTGTACATGTACATTGACCATGCTTACAGGATACAAGTCAACTCATTTCTAAAGATTCATGCTTCATATTCACTGAAAAAGCTAATGTTTTAATTTGAGACGTTCTCAGAAACAAGCCCATTTCTAAGCACTAGTGGAAGTGTGAATAAAGCAGTCAGACGATACACACGGAGGAAGTGGTTTATATTACACAGACCCCGCAGACACAGCCCACATTCATGCAATGCAAATTCAAATCAACAAACACAGAGGGAGAAGGAAAAAAAAAACTCACTATGCCAGAGTTTAATTAAAGGATCTGCATAATTTGAATCCTTTAAAAAGAGAGAGAGCGAGAGACAGAAAGGCGAGATCAGTGCTGCCTTGAAGTCGATATCATTTAATGACATCAGCTCTTTTACAACACCGTCTGAGGCGGCAAGCTGCCACGACACATGGACGACGCGGGAAACACTGATCTGGTCTCCGTTAAGATGAACACAGGGGTCCCTCGCTCTCATCTTCACAATTAACGCTTACAGTCTCTGCTAAGATGCATCTTGTTGGGACCACATCCAAACAAAACAGAAAAGAAGAAAAGAGAGCTGCAATTTTAATCAGCTGAACACGCTCCTCTGACCTGCCCAAAACAATGTGAATCCAGCCTGAGGATTTACACACGGTTTCCTTCAGCTGTAATTGGCTTGGCAGCTTAAGAGCTGACAGGAAGTGAACGACTGGATGTGTAATACTGCTGACACTACTGACACAACACACACCGCTGTCCTCCAAATCTACCAGCTGCTCTACTACAGCTAAAGCACTCCAAATCAAGCCTTATATTGCTTTACAACGTAAGATAACACATTTTAAGTCTATTTTAAAGTCAGAGTCATTTGGTAAATTTGCCTGAAATATAATCTTTTTCCAAAATGCTTTATTTAAAAGCATTGGACATAAAATTCATGAATTAGAATTAGGTTATTTTGAACTTACAAAAATAAGGACTTTTTGAAACTGGACTGCTGAAAACCCTCCCCCTATTGTTGGTCGAACCAATGTCGAAACATATATACTTTTCAACTGACGTTACCATGGTTGAATGGGAGGGTAAAAATCACATAAAAAAAAAATCACAAGTAATATCAAACCTGTAATCAAAATGCAATGCAAAACATTTATCAATGCAAGGGTGGTGGGAGGAAAATAATAACCCTCTAAAAAAAAATAAGAAACTGCATAAAATATTGTGTCTATGGAAAAAAAGGAGTCTACTATATTGGAAGAATAGATAAAAGTACAATAATATAAAATAGAGAAAATAAAATAAAATAAAATCACATAACCGATAATATTATGTCTACATTACATTACAATTTTATGTTAAATATACTACTGCTCAACAGACCTACATATATATTCCAGGTTTTTCTTTTCTCTTTTTTAAATCTCAAAAGAAAAAGAAAAGAAAGAGAAACAAATAAAGCTGCAAACAAACTTTTAATTAATCTTCTACTGTGTCTGATTTTCGTCAAAAGATGAATATTAAAAACAGTCATTGATAACTTTCCTATTGAACCAATCAGGTAGTTAGCCTGTGACTTTAAACAAACTCACAAGTTTATTATACCTGCGCAGTCACACAGAAAATCTCTTCAAATCTATATTTCATTACCAGGCCACAGGAAACTAGAAATTCCTGTTGTGTCGATTTTCACTGGCTGCTCATCCTATTATCTGAATCAAAAATGTAAGCATTCAACAGAAAGAACAGTTAAATGAATCATGGGTCACTGAGAACTGATAAAAGGTAAATGAAGTAATTTTCTTGGAGCTTCTGTCCAACGAAGATTTTCATAGCAAGGACATCGCAACAAGGAGAAGTCAGTGTAATTTCTAATTACTTCAAGCAAGCAACAAATTCAATCAAACGCTGCAAGCGATTCAGCGAGGGACTTCAAAGTGGGCTCCCATCAAGAAGCTGCTCGTGGTGAGAGCTTCTGTTACCAAAAACAATGAATTTCATGTTTTATTCATGTGTACATATACATTCTCATTAGTGGCGGTCACCGTGTGAGGACAGATAGTGTGATTGAGTGGGGATGGAGGGGGAGGAACGTGGTGCTGTCGAAGGCCTCGGGCGATCTGTTGATTGACCGGGCTCTGGTCCCAGTGGTGGTGACCGCCAGGCTCGGTGATGGACACACATTGAAGAATGAATCTGAGCTAGCCTGCAGCTGGGTTGTGCGTCTGGACTCCTTAGTGGGTCCACAGACTGACCTAATACAAGCCCACTGGCAAAACAGCACCAGGGTGTTCCAAGTGTGCTACATGACATGTACGGGGCACAGGAATGCTGGGATATGGAGAGTTTGCTGCTTGTGTCTACAAAGTAAACCTTGGTCTGCTAGGGTTAGGATAGCAATGTGTGTTCAAACGTTCTTGCACATTCAGAATTCAATTGAGGATGCATTTAGATTTCAATTCAGCGGAGTTGGCAAACAGGATACAAAATTGCAATTTGAATTTGACTGAAAAAGTGCAGAAATTCACGCAGTATTGTTCAAAAGTTTGGGGTCAATACTTTTTCTTTTTTTTTTTAAAGTAAATGAACAATTCATAGATCAATAGTGGCAGTAAAAACATTCAAATGTTTATTTAAAATACAGTAAATTCTGTTCATTTCACCAAGGAATTTAGGAAAATAAAATACAAAAAAAAAAAACGAATATTTGGAAAAATATTTTTTGCATGGTTTCAACAAAAATATTTAGCATTTTCAACATTTATAATAATAAGAAATATTTATTAAATGCCAAATTCACATATTAGACTGATTGTTGAAGGATCATGTGACTGGAGAGATTATGCTGAAAATTCAGCTTTACATCAAAGAATAAATTATATTCTAAAAATATTCAAATTAGAAAACAGTTATATCAAATTTTTATTTCACAATATTACGGTTTCACTGTATTTTGATCAAATTAATGCAGCCTTGGTGAACAGAAGAGGAAACACTAAAATAATCTTATTGACCCCAAACTTTTCAAGTTCATTTTACTGAATGTTGCAAGTCATTACATTTCAAATTCCAGTTTGGCTTCCTGTGGGTGTGGCTAATTTAATTCCAATTCCATTTCAATAATTGAAAGGAATGCAATTTACATTTCTAAATTTTGCAGCCTGGTTATATAAATACTGACCGTGATTTTCATGCAGAATTAGGGTTACCTTCTAGACACAACCAACTTTGCAGCTGACCCTGTCACCTTCTTCGCCAGGCTTCTACTTGACCAGCCCTAGTGTTAAAGGAAATTCAACATCACAATGTAACGCAGAGATGAGAGTGAAAAATCCCAGACTGTCAGGGCCACTATCAAGTGGTTTATTATAGATATTAATGAATAATATGGGTGAGCGAAAACTGTTAGCCATGCGTTGAGATAGCAATAGCTAAATGTTTCACACTTGAATCGGTTGGCTTTTCAGTCAGCGCCCGAGTCTCTCGACCCCTCCGCCTGCAGCTCGCTCCAAGCTTGCCTTTAAATGGAAGAAATCCATTGGTTTCGATATGAAGCTCTTTGTGACAGCAAGTAAACTGAGTGATTAAGCCGGGCAGGGGCTTTTGAGGGGCAGAAAATGGTGTGATTAAAATGGATGATTTGGGTGAGTCATTTGTGTCCTGCAAGAGATAAACAGCGTTGAGGCCAGACACCTCCATGACCTTCCTCTGAAATCTTAACCGCCTTTACACTTCACTGCAGACAAACAGCAAACCACAACACAGTGTCAGAGAACGGACCATGATTATCAACCACTTAGGAAGAAGAATAACAAAAAAATGAAATAAAATAAAATACTTTACTTTCATTTTATACACACTAATACATATTTATGATAAACAAAATGTGGTTTCAAATGTAAAAAAAAATAAAAGATGAAATGTGTGGTGTCTGCTATTGCAAAACTTGCCGCCATGAAGTTAGGTCCATCTCAAAGCTAATGCTTTGCAGTTGCTAAGGTGTTCTAAGTGTTTTTTTTTCTTTAACATGTTACTATGCAGTTGCTAGTGTGTTCCACTAGTCTCCATGTTTCCATGTCTATTGCACCGGAACGTTTTAAAAGCCTAACCCTAACATGGAATTATTTGTGACGTTTTGATTTGTGCAAGGCTCTAAAGCTCTATGACAACTTGGTTTAATTATGAAATATATTACAGCTGCCTTAGTCGAGCCAATTAAATTTGATTGGATACTTTCTTTATTCAACAACCTCTTTTCATGTCATTCTAATTTACTGTCAAAGTAGCCTGAATATTGGAAACTAAATTATTTACTACAGCCCATAAGCCAATAATGTTCCCGTTGTCTCGTACTGAGAGAGTCTACACTAACAAGATTATTAAGGACATTACTTGTAATAGTAAATGCCCTTCACTTTATTTGAGGCTCACGCTGTGCTTTCAGACGTTCCTCTTCAAAAGAGCAGCACTCAGAAGAGACTGTCAGCGGCCGGCGGGAGACGCTCAGGTACGGCCGACCACCGGAAAAAATTCAACGGAAGATAAAATGATATGCAGGCAAAATCTGTTTAAATCTAAGGAATTTTCTTCCGTGCCTTTGAACAAATTGCACCATTTATCCCAGCATCATTTTTTTTAATTAAAACTAGCATTTAGGCTCTTCTAAAACCTGCTTCTACAGAAAAAACTGCTGGTAACGCTGAGGTAATTTGTAATACTTTGTGAAGATATTGGCCAGAGACGACTACAGGTTCGATCACGCCGCTGGAAAACGAGGCTCTCCATATTCATTCCGACTGTCTCTTGGATTCATCTCCATTATTGGCCTGTTTGCAAAAGGACTAATTACCAGCAGGCCAATGAGATTCTAAGCACTCGGCCTATTTGTCAGCACAAAAAACCCCTCTATTTTTAGCAGAGAAACAATAATCATATTCTCTTTCTGCCAGGAAATCAACAGTGTTGTTACTGAGGAAATACAGCCCTTTCTGAAAGTAAACACACACAAAGGCCGACCCGGAGCGTATACAAATACACGCCGCGCTCCCGAGCGAAGCCATTGGGAAACTTAAGGCACCCTGGAGGGCTGTCTCACGCTGGCGCTGCCAACATTGGCTTTGTTGTCTCCATTCAGAAGAAGGATAGACCATTAAAGAGCATAGTTACGCTCAAATATATAGCAGAGTCGCGATTAAGTCTCAGCCTGGACAGCGAGCTGGATTTGCACCTCGCATAGAGAATCTCACACGAAGGGAATGTGACTCAATAAGAAAATAACGGCCTCGTTCTAGCAATTAACTGAATTGCTTTGGCTGCGTCTGATTTAATGTTAATCAATTCAAGATGCAAGACAAAGTACGTACAGTTTTTCGCTGTTATTAAAACACATTGTTTGACAACAACGCTCCCTCAAGCGGATTTCGCCTCACAAACAAACAAAAATAAAGGTGTATGTGTAATTGTTTCCATGGCAATTATGACTTTCTTTGCTGTGCGTTGGAAAATAAAGAAAATAGCATAAACATGCCCACAGCCTCAATGCAGCCAAAAGCAATTTCCTCTTCTAAATTTAGTTATGCAAAGCCTATGGGCATCATCAGCATTTAGTAATTAGTTTTATAATTACTGCTGTTTTGCTCACTGTCATTCAATTTTTCTTACACCACGACTGGGGAATGGAACATCTCACACTCACAGCTGGGCAAATTACCATCCATTTATAGAGCGAAGGATATCAGGGAGGGCTGATTTTTACCCATGATGCCGGGCTCTGAGCGGCACAACACCTTTGAGCCTGCCATTTTCCACCAAGTCTAGAATGCCAGGGAGGAAAAAAAAGCACTTTTTCACTGTTGTGAGGGTCTATTGTGATGCAAACAGCATTAATTCCCTCATTACCATTAACAATGAGTGTGGCACGCTGGTCACCCGGGTAGAGCGCTTTAATCAATGCCCTGCTCTCTGCCAAAGACCCCCTTCACATGAGGATGTTAAAGTGACTGCTCCATCACTGTGTGAGCTGGTCAAAGCCTTTAATGAGATCACACTGTTGACTGTATGATGGCTTGATATGCTAATATGTTAGCGGTGCACAGGTGGGAATTTGGGATTGTAGTAGCTGTAGTTGTAACAGATTCAAAATATTAATAAAACTATAAAAATAACATATAATACTATAAACATATACAGAGTAAATATTATAATTTTAACATATTTATAGTATTTACATGGCATGTACATGTCATATTTTTGGCAACACAGCATGGTGCACGTAATACTAAAACAATGGGCACAACTTGAGCTTTTCCAGTGAAATGTAATAAATAATAAAGTAATTTTTCTTCGCTATGATGACTGGATGGAAATCATTCAAAAACATGATGTGGTCACGTTACACAACAAGGCATACTACTAAGTGAAATGTTTATGATGGAATAATGTTTACTGGTTTACTTACTACTGTTAAAAATATTAAGCAATATTCTGTAAATACTTAGCATGTTTTTCATTTCCCTAGTTTGTTCATATGGCTTTTAATATTTTGTCAGTAACCAGACATGCTCACCAAACCCATTCTCAAGCAGAGTTAAATCATATTCAAATATTTAATTAATATTACTCAATCATTTCATTCCAATGAAGGAGGGCAAATGGCTAGTTAGACTGTACTTCTTTAAATTAGTTTCTTGTAGCTTCTTGTAGTTCAACTAACAAAGCACAGCTCTAATAACACCAAGGTCATGTGTTTGCTTTCTAGAAAACAAATACATTAATAAAATGTATACAGCCTCTGATCAGACAGATGGTAACTGCATACTTACAGTAGCTTCACAAACACTGGTAAGGTGAGCCGAAGAAAGGTGATATGAAACAGCGTGGAGCTCACGGGTGTAGTTAAATGTCAGGCGTGAAGAGAACGAGACGTCAAAGATGTAGCGTGCGTGGGGGGGGGGGGGGGGGGTGATCTCTTCAAGGTCTCTCCGAGTTTATTGATGAAATTATGCTAATTGAGACAAGTACATGCACATTTGGCTGCTGCTCTGGAAAAGCATGTCGTTTCGTAAAAAAAAATGAAGGAAACTTTTTATGACTGATTAATCTTCAAAAGAGGCCATTATGCTTGTTAAAACGTTTGAGTTTATGAGGTGCTAAAGGACCAGAAGACGAGCCAAAAACAAGCAAACAAAGAAAGGAGATGATTACGAAATCTTTTTTTCCTTCAATATAAACAAGTGGGTTGAAAAGCAGGAGGTTTGGTTGTATTTGGCTGAGTGACACATCTTTGCGATGCAGCAGTCACCAGAGATCAAACGCTGATAACCAGCGCACACGCAGCGGCTTCCAGCGCTGCCTCTAATAAAGACAGCGGGCCGCCGCGTCTCAGGTATTAATCACACACAACAAAGCACTGTGCGTTTCTGTCAGTATGTTCCACGCGCTTCCACTGACTGCTGAATAGATTATAACCGCACTGATGAGAAAACCACCAATACAAACAGGACGTTTACAATAGAACCGACTCCATGGCAAAATCAACTCATGCTTGAGGAAAACTGTACGGCTCACCAGATCTCAGCTGTGTTCTTTTCTCAGAAATATAGATTTCTATTAATCAAGCATGCATTAAATTGATCAAAAGTGACAGTATAAAGACATTTATAATATTACAAAAGATTTATATTTCAAATGAATGCAGTTCTTTTGAACTTTAATTTAAAGAAGACTAAAAATGCATATTTGTTAATCATACAAACCATTATTAAAAATTAAGCATATTAGATCATCATATTAGAATAATTTCTGAAGGATCATGTGACAATTTCTTGAGTCTTCAGCTTTGCATCATAGGAATAAATTATATTTTATAATCTATTCAAGTAAAAAAAATTTTTTAAATGCAATAATATTTAACAAATTGAACTGCATTCTTTGTCAAATAGATGCAGTCAGACTTTTTTCAAAAACATGAATCTCCAAACTTTTTATCCATAGTGTACATCAACAAATGTGACCCTGCACCACAAAACAAGTGTCAATTTTTCGAAACTGAGATTTCTGTTGATAGCATTGATGTATGGTTTGTTAGGATAGGGCCTATTTGAAATTCTGGAACCTGAAAGTGCAAAAAAATCGCCTTTAAAGTTGTCCCAATGAAGTCCTTAGCAATACATTTTACTAATCAAAAATGAAGCTTTGATATATTCACAGTAGGAAATGTAAAAAAAATAAAAATAAAATCTTCTTGGAACATGGCATAAAAGAAAAATCGATAAGTTTGACCCATAAAATGTATTTTTGGCTATTTCTACAACCATACCCCAGCGACTGTTTGTAGTTTGTGGTCACATATAGTCATAGTATACCAGCTATAAAATTAACTTGGATAGAATATGAACATGTATTTGATCCTGGGGGAAAAATCTTGACTGCAAATCTGAGCAGAGTTGAGAAATTATGGAATTTTTCCCCTCATTTCCTACCCATTTTATCTCGTTGCGGTCTAAGAGAAACAATTGAGACATTACAGAGATCTCATTTGTGATTTATCTCCCTTTGGGCACCGGCAATCCATGTAAAATAATTTCACATTTCACTCAATTAATTCCCCTCCGTTAATATCAGTCTCCGAGCAGCCGTTGGCGCAAGATGTTTACGCCTTGGGTGATTAAGACGGAGAAGCGAGTTTTTGACATTCCGATGGAAAAGCTGCTATTTTGCAAATATTTCAGCCCATTTGGAATTCCCTTCTGGTGATCATGAAAGGACAACTGGCATATGTGTCCTCGACTCGGCGGCTAACTACAGGCACAAAACGTGTCAATTGTGCAGGCAGCGCTGTAGAGTTTGGGGGTGTGCGCTTGGTGAAGTGTGGCATTTTGGCGACTGCTCGCTGCTCTGCATGCATGAATAATGAATGCACAGGTGGTGGAGGGGGGTCAGGGGCCCGCGCCATCCTCCAAACAACAGAAAGGTCATGCTTGTTTGTGCAGTGTCCTTCAACAGATGTGAAACGCTTCTGACAGAGACTAGCAAATTTCGGTTAAAACACTCCAAAAAAAATTAGTTGATGGGTCAATTACAGTAAAGGTCAACAGGCGCAAAAGGAGAGAGGCGGCTAGCGTGCGACTTATGATAATAAATCAACACTTGAGAAACGGAGGTCAAATTCGTTCAGTTGCAATGCCAGTAAAACAGCCGGCTTTTATTACAGATAAAGGCCAGAATTCTGCGCTTTGTCACCTTGGTTTTGCATTCAACAGAAGGCGGTTTTGTTGTAATGGTGTTTGGCGACTCTCCACTGTTCAAATGGCAACTCAAATTGTTCTTTATTTAACACGGAAAAGAACCGCAATGCAGGTAGATTTTCCTCCAAGCATTCTGAATGGCGTGAGATTTGCCAAACGACACTGTTCGGAGATTTCCCAAAAGGTTACAATCATCAGTTGAAACACCTTACAAGTCATCAACTTGATTTTTCCTTCTTTTCACTGCAAATATTGTATAATAACAGCAGCTGTGGCTTCTGAACTCGATGTAAAGTCGCTGGGAAATTGCCTGTAAGTCTGCACTGACAAATGAACTGGCTACTTCCAGACACAGGAAACAATATCGTTTTCCTATGGCTCACCTTTACTCATGCACACAAACAATCGGAAGGAGAAACAGGCCCTGGCCTCTGATGCAATAAGTCACCATATGCTGGTATTAGTATGCTCTGCATTATGGCACACGGTGCGCCTCCCGGTCAGCTGTACGCCAATCAAAACACATGCACCTCTTTTATTCTAAACAACAATCCGGCAGGAGTCAGCGGAGGATGAGGAGAGAGAGCTCTTTGCTCCTGTAGGTCAGCCCCATCCCCTCGCTCCGATCAGAAAATAAACAGAGATTCATGAGCTCGGACGAAACGGGAGCGGGGCTGAGTATCCATTAGCTCTAGCGATGCAGAGCAGCAAAACGGGAATCGATAACAGGTTCTGTTCGAAATGTAGTGCAAATAAAATGGGCCGCACTACTGATTCAATTCAAATGGCTGCTGTCAATGAGATGGAAGGACACAAAGAGCCTCTCATTGTCCTAGAGGGTTTGAATTCACCTTGCTGAGTGTTCATTAATACATGGGATGCAATGCACTTCATTAATTTCCTTCGCTTACATCATTTCCTGCATTGCATGTCAAGCACAATGATGTCGGATGTGTAAAAGGCAACAGTCCTGCCGACCAGCTCTACACAGAATTGTTCACTATATACATTTTCTCATTAAAATGCATGCGGCTCTTCAAAGCGAGACAACAATGATACCATCTGTTGTGTGCCGGCCGAAATACACAGAACAAAGCTGCTGAAAACTGCAACAATTTACTGTTGCCTCTAACATTCACAGTATTACAGCCATGCCAAATGTACAGTAAATAATTCACACTTAACTGCAAAGTAGCAGTAACAAATACAAATATATAATATATACACACACACACACACACATCTACATATATATATATATATATATATATATATATATATACACACACACACACACAAATAATGTCTATGGAATAATAAAAAAATATATGGCAACTGAAAATACTAGTTTGTCTTTTTGGTTGAAACCAAGGCACTAGAAACATGCTAATGATCCTAAGAGCATTGTCTCTTTTAAATATTACATTTAGCCACCAGCTATCAAATATAACGAGAAGAGCAAGTATCGAGCGCATCTTTTTTATTTTCATTGATCCCGACCGCATCCTTTATCACCAACAAATTAGCATTAGTTGATTAACCAGGCCCATTACTCACCTAATCGTTACAGTCCAACTAAGAATCCATAGTTACCGTTAAATCTATAGTTCTGACGTTCGTAACTAATTAGGCTTCTGTAGAGCATGACACGCTCTTGTTTATTTATTTGAGCTATTTTTCTTCTTGAGCCTGTAGTCAGGAGGGAGTAAATTATGACCGCTCTGCACATCTCACTCGACCTTTTTAACGTACAGCCACAGTTTCATTGTCTACTTCCTGTCCTTGATGATCCGATGATCCGTTGTTCTTGTGTACTGCCTGCAGCTGACTACCACTGACAATCATCTCAACTTACCCCTCAGTGTGTATAAACCAGAAGGGATAGTCCACCCAAAAAATAAACTTCTGTCATCATTTATATAGTCATTCCAAAACGTAATTCCTTTCTTTCTTCTGTGGAACAATAAAAGAAGATATTTTGAAGAATGCTGGCAACCAAAGATCCCATTGACTTCCACAGTATGAACGAAAAATATAATGGAAGTCAATAAGCACTGTAGGCAAGTTGGTTGAATGAAACTGAAATTGGCAGCTTGTGTAACTATATTTAGTTTAAGTTCATTGTAGATGAAGTAATGTCCCCAAAATTAACGAAAATATTTACTTGTAGCTGTTGCTGTGAAAAAAAGCTATTTAATTATTTTTATATATTATTTATTTTAGAATTCCTGAAATTATTTAGAATTAGATTTATTGCGTTATATTTGTTTTATTTAATCATTTAGACAAAACGGTTTGTTACTTGTTAAATTATACTTTTGACTATTTTTCTATGTTGATTAATTTCTGGTTATGCATTATGAACAGGGTTTTTATATTAAAATTATCTTAAATTGAATAAATTAAATGTATGCATTTAGCAGACGCTTTTATCCAAAGCGACTTACAGTGCATTCAGGCTGTCATTTTTTACCTATCATGTGTTCCCGGGGAATCGAACCCATAACCTTGCGCTTGATAGTGCAATGCTCTACCAATTGAGCTACAGGAACACTAAAACGATAAATAAAATTATTAACTAAAACTAAAACCACAAAATACATTTTCATTATTTGTAAAAGATAAACGTTAAATTTTAATTTTGCATTACTGACAAACTGTTCTCCTAATTAATGTTGTTCAGTTGCTTTGACACAATCTTTTTTGTTTAAAGCGCTATAATAAATAAGGCTGACTTGACTTGATGTGACTGGTTATGAGTTTATGAGTCAGGTTTACTTACTGAGTGGATTATGACAGAAAACTGGATGAAACTGCATAGACATGATTAGTGACTCTCACACGTTATGTTTAACTGTTATTGTTAATCATTCCTAATTGAGTGACAGTTGTATTTAAGTAAGTGTTTTACTTTTATATAAAAAAAAAAAATTGTATAGACTCTGAGGAACAAAATAGCTAAATTCTACACAAAAGAATGCCTCTTACCTTTGACTGAGGTGTTGGGCGGCGGTCCTTCGATGCGCAGGTTCCACGGCGTGTCCCCCTGGTTGGCGAAGTCCCTCATCTTAAGGTAGCTGATGGTGAGGCGGATGATGGAGGCCTTGTCCAGCTGGCTGGTGATGGCACCGGGGAGCGGAAGCATCTTTGCCAGCTCATAGAACTCAAAGTTCTCCTTCCCCCGGCGCGAGCGAGCGGCGTCACGTGACTTTTCCTTTCTCAGAGCCTGCAACCTGACACAAACGCAAGAACGTTGGCAACATAAACATCTACGGTCACTCAAATCCTGACAGACTTTGCCTCCTGCGCTGTGACTGACAAAACTTCAATCCTTTATGCTTAAATAGTTTACACTTGTGAGGCACCGAGAGACGATGTCTCAGAAGACAAACCAAAACGAGGGAAATATACTGTAGAATTATTATTATTATAAGGATTATCATTTATTTATCAATAAAGCAGTGGGATAAGACTTATTAAAAATTATGTTGAATTTGACCCCATTTATTAAAAATTATGTTGAATTTGACCCCATTTGCTTTTTTTAAACAAAAAGATCTGGTTTTACTTTGGGCATATTATTATAAAGACCAAAAATGTATTTAATCAAAATATAATAATTCTTTCCACCTCAAAATTGCTTTTTTGTTTGACATCCGCAATATCCTTTTTTTTTTTTTGCCCTGATTTAAAATGAGACATGGCATACCGTGGTGCTACTATGGTACAGTGAAGTACAGTGCCAAAGTACATTAGCATTCAGAAGTTTGAGATCAGTAAGATTCTGTAATGTATTTGAAACAAGTGTCTTATGCTCACCAAGGCTGCATTTATTAGATAAAAAAAACAGTAATATTGTGAAGTATTATTATTATTTAAAAGAACTGTTTTCTATTTGAATATATTTTTAAGATGCAATTTATTCCAGTGATGCAAAGCTGCATTTTCAGCATCATTCCTCCAGTCTTCAGTGTCACATGATCCTTCAGATATCATTCTAATATGCTAATTAGCTGCTAAAACATTTATTATTATTAACAATGTAAAAATGTTTTGCTGCTTATGGTAATCTTTATGTAGAAACCATGATAATTTCTTTTCAGGATTCTTTGATTTGTAGAAAGAAAAATTCAAAAGAACAGTACTTTTTTAATTTGAAATGTTCTGTATCATTATAAATGGCTTTAAAGGCATAATTAATCAGCTTAATGCATTCTTGATGAGCAAAAGTATTTTCTTTAAAAAACTATCACTGACCTCAGACTTTTGAACAGTAGTGTGTATACAGTTGCATAATTCATATTCTTTCACGAGAATATAAAATGTGCTGCTAGTGAGGCTAAACCTTAAAGAGAGGGAAAACCATGGTTACTACTAAGAGATCCAATAATATTATCTTCTATTCACAATGATTCACAACGTAACTGGATTCATCTGTATTGTAATTTTGTAGCAACGTATCCCAACATGCATCTCTGTTTTCAACCCTGGCTTTCCCAGCCAAACAAAAGGCCCAGGAGAGACGGTCTGTAACTGAACTCAATAGCTGTGCCGGGCTCTTTGTTATTGACTGTATATAGTATCAGGAGCACACCTCTGTGCCAATCACAGACGGGGCAGGCAACCGCGGTGTTGTGGCTAAAGTTGCAGTCACACTGACTTAGTTGTGCTCCGTGGAGAGACCTCAGCTCAATTGATTCAGTCACTGGAATCCAGAAGTGGGTCGAAGTTGTGATTAGCTTTGGCCTGGGATCTCGTGAGACGCCCTGTGAATTACTTTCATTGCTGCCTTTTTACCTCAGACACAGACAGCCGGTCAGAGATGATCTTTCCCTGCCAAGCACTCAAACAAAGAGAAAAAAAACGCAAGACCGTGGTATCCTCACCTACCTCTGAGCTCAGAAACGATGAAGAAAACGCACAAAATATACACTTGCTCCCACACATGCCTGCACAAAACAATGATTTATTACAAATTATGAATACCACCTCAAATTGTTTCTATGCGCTGAGCATTTCTCTGTATTTATTTAGTTCTGAATAAAATTAGTCCCTTTCTAACAGCAGCTATGTTTATATATATATCAGAAGAGATCAGATGTGCTTAAACACTAATCACATTTAAATCTAGACTCAAAACGCATCTTTTTAGCTTTGCATTTATTGAATGAGCACTGTGCAATGTCCGAACTGATTGTACTATATATATATATATATATATATATATATATATATATATATATATATTTTTTTTTTTTTTTTAATCATTTTCTAACTGTTTTTAAATGTTTTAATCATTTTAAAAGTTTTAAAATTGCTTGTTTTATTTTTGTTACTATTTTTCTTCATGATTATTTTACTTTCTTTTATGTAAAGCACTTTGAATTACCATTGTGTACGAAATGTGCCATATAAATAAACTTGCCTTGCCTATATATATATATATATATATATATATATATATATATATATATATATATATATATATATATATATATATATGTGTGTATATATATATATATATATATATATATATGTGTGTATATATATATATATATATATGTGTGTATATATATATATATATGTGTATACATATATATATATATATATATATATATATATATATATATATATATATATATATGTGTGTATATATATATATATATATATATATATATATATATATATATATATATATGTGTGTGTATATATATATATATATATATATATATATATATATATATATATATATATATATATATATATATATATATATATATGTGTGTGTGTATATATATATATATATATATATATATATATATATATATGTGTGTGTATATATATATAATAGTTAAAGTTAAATATTAAAGAAATATTATAAAGTTGCTAATAATGCACACGGCACATGCTTTCTGGTGTTTACAGTCTCAGCTCTCTGGTCCAAGGTTTGAGTCCACTGATTTATGATTTTCAATCAAACAACTCACATCAGCCGCTTTAATGCTTCCAAAACACAACTGCCCACTTTCTGTAGCGTTCATCATGTCAAGCCATTCTGAATTAAGTCGGAAATAAATCAGCCCAGAGCTTCTGCGTTCCCCGTTGGCCGACATTTAGATTAATTTTTTACCACCATAAATGCTAAATCAGTTATAGCAAGTGCCCAAAGATGGGGAGAAAAGAATGCCTTGATGGATGAAAAATGACTGTTGGTGGAGAAGAAAATCAGCGGATATTGTCTCCACATTTTATCAACAAACAAAAAGCAACAGAAAATATGAAACAGAGCTGTGCCACAGAACGCAAACATATTCTGGAGTACTTAATCTTGTAATTCCCACTCTACTTCAATAATTCCAGCAAAAAAAAAACAATTACCTCCAAAAGACCACCAATGATGCCTCGTGCAGATCTAATACTACAGTACAGATGCCGTGATCAATTTTAATCCTGTATAAAACTATAATTTCACCATCAGATATAGACTGGCTCTACGCCTTTGCACACGAGCGATGGATTTCTATTCTCAATAGTGTGGAGCGTTCCAGCACAAGAATAAAAACACCATTTGATGGTCTGCTGCTCAGACAGTATATAAAGTCAGCTGTAATGGTTGTTTGGATGCAAAGTGCAACAGAGCAACAGAATTTCATTTGTTCCACAAACTTGGAAGGCATTATGCCGTCCTGCCAAATACGTCTTGATGCACCGAGGTTAAGTGACCTTCATTTTCATGACTTATTTATTACGCACTACTGGAAAATAAAATAGAGACAAAAACCAAAGGCCCTCTTGCGGGAACTTTCAGGGAAATAGGACGCAAGTTAGTTTTGTGTTGTGGCGTAACAGTGGCGGCTCTAGAGTAATGATTGTTGTGTTATTGAACGGCCTGTTTTCTGAGCATATTTATGTGCACTGCACTGATTTAGCTGTTTCTTGCTTCCAGGCTGGTATAAAAATACTCCTGGATTATCTGCAATTAACATAAACCATGCACCATAAACCTTTTTCAGAGCTTTTTGCATTCTGAAGAGTTAGAGTTTATGCCCGTGGAAGCATCTGCTAAAAAGTAAAATCAGTGTCATATTTTCATCAGAAAGACACTGCAATCAATACAAAATCACATTCACAAACTATTTTACTTGTATAAAGTGACATAATTTAGATTAAACGTACAGTAGGACAGGATTTGATTAGATCCTTCAAAAACGGTTTGGATCCTGAAAAGTGGACGATAATATCAGATTTGAACCATGTGACTGGAGGGGAGGGACTTCATGACATCAGATGTAAATAATAATAATAATAATACGTTGCTTCAGAGTTATTTTATTTTAATTATTTAAGATTATGAAGACAACCGTGTTTCTTCAGAATAACATAAACCGATGAATCATTTACAATAATACCTGCAACGTGAATTAAAGAAGTAAACAGCGTCATTTATGATTTCACGTTGAACAATACTTTGTTTATGAATGGATAAATGATGAAAAATAAACAAATTAGACCTGGTTGCCATTAAAGTTGGGAAACAAGATCTTGGACTTGAGGAAAAAAGGTTAGCACACTGAAAAAACTCAAAGGCTCAAAGATAGATAGACACACACAAGCTAAACATCAAGAGGCGCAAAGTTCTGCAAATGATCATTTAGGGTTGAGGTAATTGCCTTCATCAGTGTAGAAAAGCAGGCAGAGGAGAAATGTCACTTCAGATTATCCTCTTGCCTCCTGAAGCAATAGATGACACTTGATCAGAGACTAAATGCCAAAACCAATCAATTCCTTTTGTGACTCTTCTCCGTAACGCAGTAATAAAGGCCATAGTCTTGGTTCTTCTAATTAAAGTAAATGCTATCTCCTTGGTAACCTCATTAATATTCTCAATGACTTGGTTATACATACAGTGTGTCATATGACTGGTCGAAATTAGATGGAGCTAGATGGATCTAATTTTGACCAGTCATACAACACACTGCCATCAGCCTAAAATGTATATTACTCTTGGAAAGACTACTGCATGTTTAATATACAATTTGGCAAAAATACAACTTCAAAGCTACATATTCTAAAAATAATAATAATAATAATAATTCTAATCTATTGTTTGCACCAAAACCAGGTTATTTAGTTAATTCGTTTTCACATTTTCCACTCTTAGAATTAATGCTTTACACTGTAATTTAAGACTGTATATGTTAATGAGCTCTGTTATGGAGACTTTCTCACATGTGAAATGAGAAGCAACGCCTCCAAGGTGCTGAATACAAGCATTGCATGTAAAAGTGGGTGGTCATTGGGAAGGGAGATTTGTGTAATAACTGTCGACCATAGACAGTAAAAGAAATGGACACAGCGACCCCACTGGAACTCAATTGAAACAAATGAAGAGTTTTTTTAGCACTTCTGTTTCTGACGCGCAGATTCAAACTAAGCTTGATGACGTCAGAAACCTGTCTGACAGATGCAAATGTTCCAGTAGCTGTGCGTGCAAACTGCCATCGTTAATCTTGCAGAGACGGCGATCTTGAGCGGGGAGTTCTTTGGCGTGAGTGAGCAGGAGTAAGTATTCTGATTAATTATTTTGTATAGTATTTTAAAATGTAACGCCAGTACGCCATATTAAGTTTATTAAATTGCCTGCGAGCTTCTCCTCCTGACTGTACGGTAATGCGACAGAGTCGCGTGGTTATGAGGCAATCGTTAGCCTATTTTTTACAAAAACAGTTTCTACGGGGCCATAATGTAACATAGAAGGAAATGGGGTCCTTTATACATTGTCGTGTATCTTTAGAAATAAATAATGGACAAACAGAGTCTTTAAACGCCTCAGATGTAAAGTTATTCGCTGTCAAAGTGACGCCAAAATGAATGGGAGTCAATGGGAATGCTAACGCAAGTGAAGTTCTGCTACAAGATGGCAGCACCCGGCCGACTTCAACTTCCGGTCGACTTCCTTGCCGCCTGCTGTCGACATACCACATCAAACTCTTATTTCCTGTTTTCATGTTCCACTACAGTACAACAACAGTAAGAGAAACATCACAAACTAAGCTTCACCTGTCTATACAGGAGCATACAGAAAGTGCTGCGCACAGACATGCATTGTTAAGCGCAAGGTTACGTCTCGCATGCTGCACTATTTCCCTTCAAGGTCTGCGCATACTTCCCTCTCAATCAGTAAAATGGATCCAGTTCGGATGTGAGTGTCTACTGCTTTCATTGCCCTCTGAAGTTCTGTCATTCGACTGTTCATTTGTCCTGAGAGCTTGATGTGTGTGTGTGTGCTGGGAACAAGTTGGCATTCTTCATTATATGGACATTGGTTTAGGAGATCTATAGATGCGCTGCCTCCCTGCGACTGGCCGTCTTACAGTGGCCTTGTAAACTCAATTGAAGGCTTTCTGGAAGGCCATATTCACAGTGAATTGCCCCCTCTTGTCTTTCACAATAACACAGAGTGGCATACACTCTCATAACGCTCAGAATGCAATTTACTGAACACTTTCATAAAGACCGGTCTCTCTTAGCTAAAAGCAATTTAGTGCCTCTTTTGCTGTTGCGTTTGTAGGAAGGGAAAGTGGCGGAAGCGGGAGGGCGACAGAAATAAACACACAATGTTTGCATAAACTCCAGAGTCGCAGCAGCAGACAACAGGCATCAATTTAGTAAAAATTTTGGTTTTATCTCTGAACAGACATGACATCTCAATGGCCAGCCATTGCGGTGTCAGATGGGCTGTAGGCGTGTGATTGGCTGTTTAAAGCACACGGGTGACCTGACTGGCTGGACAAAGAGAGGTTGTCAGAGGAAAAGGTCACAGAGTTGCTTGTACAAAGTGAAACCCATGTCACAGCCACAGAGAAGAGATGTGCTGTATTATACCTGCTAAATCGCAACTTCACGGCAGAAATATAGCCATAAACTCAACAGCACACATATTCATTTACACAAAAATTTAACAAAGGAGACAGAAATAGAGATGTGTAAATTGTCTGCGTCTGTGTTTCTCTCTACAAACAATGAAGCTGAGTTTAGTTACTTAAAACAAAGCAATTTTTCCCCTTTCGTTGCTGAAAATTTATGTATCGATCCAGTATCAATTAATAAAAGTCACGTGGCAGTGCTGACAACAAGTTTATGAACTTCTGAATGTTACTTGCACAGTGCCATCTCAGATCTCTGTTTGCAAGTGGTGTGTTTGTGCACTTGCATTAAAGCAGCGTATTAATATAGAATGATGATTAAACTGAATGGTTTTAATGCATTGGCCTTGTCACACACACACTGACAGTGGTGTTCAGTACAGTCACACTGTATATCTGTTATTCAGTATGTCAGCGCTGATCTGCTGTCAGTGTGTAATTAAGAGGCTGTGGAAAGAAACAGTCGAGCAACATAGAAGGACAGCAGCTTGTGAGTGTTTTGTCTTGTTTTCTCATCAGACTAGTGTGTGATCATCATTGCTAGGAAAGTTTTAGGGTTTAAATTGTGTGTCTTACCCTGGTTAATACGTGCTGAAAGTGGCGCTTGGTTTTGCATTTGCCTATCGCGGGACTGCCTGGTTTCGATCTGCTAAATAGCGAGGCGTGGCCAAAGCCAGTGAAAGTACTTAATTAGCTGTTTGGAAAGCACTTGTCAGAAGAAACAGTCGAGCAACATAGAAGGACAGCAGCTTGTGAGTGTTTTGTCTTGTTTTCTCATCAGACTAGTGTGTGATCATCATTGCTAGGAAAGTTTTAGGGTTTAAATTGTGTGTCTTACCCTGGTTAATACGTGCTGAAAGTGGCGCTTGGTTTTGCATTTGCCTATCGCGGGACTGCCTGGTTTCGATCTGCTAAATAGCGAGGCGTGTCCAGCTGACTTCAATCACAGGTAATCAGGCTAATACAAAGCACTAGGTTTCACCGCGGCAGCGGTCGCGGCAACCCTCGTGTGATCCCTCCTCGTGTGAAGACCGACGAGTGTAAAGACAATCGACTCTACCTGTGCGACTCCACCGAGCAAGGACACCGACGGGGCACTTGAGTATTGCTTTTCTCTTTATTTACTTTTTGTATAGCCTCTCAAATATCTCACACTTGTAGTCACTATGTGCTTTCAGATCTCTACTATCACTACTAACACTCGGAGAGCACGCTATGTACGTCGCAGGAAGGCCTGTCTGACAAACCTACGCCATGTCCCTCTGACCTCTACTACTATGCTCTCTATTCCAGTTGGTCTCTGGAACTGCCAGTCTGCAGTTAACAAAGCAGACTTCATTTCATCTATTGCTACCCATTCCGGTCTCAACCTCATGGCACTGACAGAGACTTGGATCAAACCTGAAGATACTGCCACCCCTGCAGCACTCTCTACTAATTTCACTTGTTCCCACACTCCTCGTACCACTGGGAGGGGTGGAGGTACGGGTCTCCTTATATCCAAAGAATGGAAATTTGAACTTCAGCCATCATCTACAGGTACTGGTTCATTTGAATCACATGCCATTACTGTAACCCACCCTGTTAAAATTCACTTTGTGGTCATTTATCGTCCTCCAGGTCCACTGGGAAACTTCTTGGAGGAGTTGGATGTGCTGCTATCAAACTTTCCTGAAGATGGTACTCCTCTGGTACTGCTTGGTGACTTCAACATCCACTTAGATAAACCCCAGGCTGCTGACTTCAAAACTCTGCTCACCTCATTTGATCTCAAGCTAGTGTCCACTACAGCGACTCACAAATCGGGCAACCAACTTGACCTCATCTACACGCGCTGTTGCTCTGTGGACACCACTTCAGTTACTCCACTGCACACATCTGATCACTTCCTCATTACTGCTAACCTAGCACTTACTCCTGAAGTGGCACACACTCCAACGCAGGTCACCTTTCGACGGAACCTACGCTCACTCTCTCCATCTCACCTATCTGCTGTGGTTTCATCCTCTCTTCCACCATTCTCTCAGTTTTCTGCTCTGGACATTAACAGTGCTACGGACACTCTTTGCTCCACTTTAACATCTTGCTTAGACAACTTTTGCCCACTGTTGTCTAGACCAGCACGCACTGCCCCATCTGCCCCCTGGCTGTCTGAGGTTCTCCGAGAACATCGCTCTAAACTCAGGGCTGCAGAGAGGAAATGGCAGAAATCAAAAAACTCTATGGACCTCAGTGTGTATCAATCTCTCCTCTCTTCCTTCTCTGCAAATGTCTTCACAGCTAAAACATCCTACTACCACAACAAAATTAACAGCTGCTGTGATGCTCGGACACTCTTCAAGACTTTCTCTTCTCTTCTTAATCCGCCGCCTCCACCTCCTCCATCGACTCTTACAGCGGACGACTTTGCAGCTTTCTTCACAAATAAGACAAGATCCATCAGTGACCAATTCTCCACACCGCAGACTGAGGAAAACTTCACAATGACTGATGCACACTCTTTATCCTCCTTCTCCCCACTCTCAGAGATGGACGTCTCCAAAATTCTCATGTCCAATCATCCTACTACTTGTCCACTTGATCCTATCCCCACTCACCTCCTTCAAGCGATCTCTTCTTCAGTCATACCTTCACTTACTCACATTATCAACTCTTCTCTTCAATCTGGAACATTTCCCTTAGCATTCAAGCAGGCTCGGGTAAGCCCACTGCTCAAGAAACCATCTCTAAATCCAGCGCTTCTTGAAAACTACAGACCGGTATCCCTGCTTCCATTCATTGCAAAGACACTTGAGCGGGCTGTGTTCAACCAGCTTTCTATGTTCCTTGGACAGAACAACCTCCTGGACAGCAACCAATCTGGCTTCAAAAGTGGCCACTCAACTGAGACTGCTCTGCTCTCGGTTACTGAAGCCCTGCGACTAGCAAGAGCAGCTTCAAAATCCTCGGTACTCATCTTACTGGACCTGTCTGCTGCTTTTGACACTGTTAATCACAAGATTCTCCTGTCCACCCTCAGAAAGATGGGAATCTCTGGAACTGCTCTCCTGTGGGTTAAGTCCTACCTCTCTGACAGATCATTCAGTGTGTCTTGGAGGGGTGATGTTTCAAAGTCACACCACCTTGCTACTGGGGTTCCTCAAGGCTCAGTACTTGGACCACTTCTCTTCTCCATCTACATGACATCTTTAGGATCTGTCATTCAGAAGCATGGCTTTTCTTATCACTGCTATGCTGATGACACCCAACTCTACTTCTCATTCCAGCCTGATGACCCGACGGTAGCTGCTCGCATTTCAGCCTGTCTGAGTGACATTTCTAGCTGGATGAATGACCATCACCTTCAGCTTAACCTTACAAAGACTGAACTACTGGTGATTCCAGTTAACCAATTGATTCATCACAACTTCTCTATACAGCTAGGCTCGTCAACCATAACTCCTTCAAGGACAGCCAGAAACCTAGGAGTTGTGATGGATCATCAATTAAGCTTCACTGACCACATTGCTACAACGACCCGGTCCTGCAGGTTTGCCTTATACAACATTAGGAAGATTAGACCCTTCCTGTCAGAGCAAGCAACCCAACTTCTTGTCCAAGCTCTTGTTCTCTCTAGACTGGACTATTGTAATGCTCTCTTGGCGGGCCTTCCTGCATGTACTGTCAAGCCCCTGCAAATGATCCAGAATGCAGCAGCGAGGGTTGTCTTCAATGAGCCAAAAAAAGCTCATGTTACTCCTCTCCTCATCAGGTTACACTGGCTACCAGTAGCTGCTCGCATCAAATTCAAGGTACTGATGCTTGCCTACAAGACGACCACTGGCACGGCACCAACTTACCTAAACTCACTGGTTAAATCCTATGTGCCCTCAAGAAGTTTGCGTTCTGCAAGTGAACAACGCCTTGTGGTGCCATCCCAAAGAAATTCAAAATCACTCTCACGGACCTTTTCCTGGACTGTGCCCAGCTGGTGGAATGACCTCCCAATCTCAATTCGTACAGCTGAGTCTTTACTCATTTTCAAGAAACATCTAAAAACTCATCTTTTTCGCCTGCACTTAACCTACTAACACCAGTACTTTTCCTTTTCTTCTCTCTTTTTTTCATTTAAAAAAAAAAAAAAAAAAAAAAATATATATATACCTGGCTATGCGTTCTATACTAGACTAACTGAGACTTGTCATGGCACTTGTATTCTGTTGTTGTTCTCTTGTTGACCTGACTGCTTCTATTGTTCTCATTTGTAAGTCGCTTTGGATAAAAGCGTCTGCTAAATGATTAAATGTAAAAATGTAAATGTAAAGCCACGACTGCGGTGCTGCTCACTGGATCTCTGCACCACAGCAAATCCCGTTAGCTGTGAATAAACCCATTGGGGGCGGCACAGGTAAACCCAACGCAATGCGATTACATGGCAAAAGCGGTGCCTGAAAAGCCAAATCGCCAACACAAAACATCCAGCCTTCACTTCCACACATTCTCACCCGTGTGAGCCAAAAAAAAAAAACACATTGTGAGACATAAATCTTCTTTGTCACCTAGAGTAAAGCAAGCCTGAATCTAACACACATACAGTTAGAGCCACGAGAGACATTTAGAGATAATAAAATGGATAAATAAGCATTCCAGCCATGCTAAAATACACAAAACGTCACTGCAGTCACTGAGGTCAAGAATTATATATCAGCAATTATAATCTAGTGCAAGAAATTAATCTATTAAAAATCGAATTCCTGAGTATTTATTTCCAACAATATTTACTCTTCACCTACATAATAATAATTAAATTATTTACGGTTATTTTCATTATTATATACTATAAATAATAGTAATATATTATTCATTATTATATATTATTGGTGTATATACAAAATATTGTGCAAATATTGTACATATTTAAACAAATATTTTAATAATAATAATAATAGATCAATAATTATTAATCGTAGTAGTATTAGTATGACATATCAAATTCCTCATTATTTTACACAATATTTACTATATACAAATGATACATAATTATTAATACCTCATTAGAGTGTGTATATATATATATATATATATATATATATATATATATATATACATACAGTGCAGACCAAAAGTTTGGACACACCTTCTCATTCAAAGAGTTTTCTTTATTCTCATGACTATGAAAATTGTAGAGTCACACTGAAGGCATCAAGGGCTATCTGACCTAGAAGGAGAGTGATGTGGTGCTGCGTCAGATGAGCTGGCCTCCACAGTCACCGGACCTGAACCCAATCGAGATGGTTTAGGGGTGAGCTGGACCACAGACAGAAGGCAAAAGGGCCAACAAGTGCTAAGCATCTCTCGGGGAACTCCTTCAAGACTGTTGGAAGACCATTTCAGGTGACTACCTCTTGAAGCTCATCAAGAGAATGCCAAGAGTGTGCAAAGCAGTAATCAGAGCAAAAGGTGGCTACTTTGAAGAACCTAAAATATGACAGATTTTCAGTTGTTTCACACTTTTTTGTTATGTATATAATTCCATATATAATTCCACATGTGTTAATTCAAAGTTTTGACGCCTTCCGTGTGAATCTACAATTTTCATAGTCATGAAAATAAAGAAAACTCTTTGAATTGTTATACACTTGTTTGACCAAGAAAACAAATATACTATTGATGATTTCATGATTTTATATATATATATATATATATATATATATATATATATATATATATATATATATATATATATATATATATATATAATAACAATATAATAACACTACAGCACTTTGTTGATTTGATCCAAATAATCACAGCAGAAATTATAGGTGAACAACAACATTGTCCATAACAATCCCAACCCTAAAATTGTCATTTCCTCTGGTAAAACCAGCTTCATGACTGAAACCACAACAGAAGCATAAAACACATGACCAGCTGAAGCACGGTGGCAGTTTCCCTCCATCCCTCTCTCCCTCTCTCTCTCTCTCTCTCTGTCTGTTTCTCCTTCCCTCCCAGCCGTTTCCCAGCTGCACCTGCTGCGGGCGGCCCGTTGATGTGGAACGGCTCAGTATTAGCTGTGAAATTAGCAGCGCTGTCTTGTTAAAGAGCTGGCTCACTCTATGCAAGGAGAGACACTGTTAATGGCATAAAAGACCTCATCACCTGGGAGCCACACAATTACTTGAGCCAAGGCTCAACACCATCTTCTCCTGTCCCACAATCCCCCACATTCACTCACTAACTCACCCCCCTCTGCCAGCCGTCCCTCAAACAGCTCACTTCTCTCCGCCTGGCCTCCCGCCAAAGCCCAGACAGAATGAGATCTCTCTCTCTCTCTCTCCCATCCTAAATCATATCTCAATTCAATGCCCCACTCTACTAAAACACACTAAATTCAAATCCTGATGTTTGCTAGTGAAGAAGCTGATGCTCTCAGGCAGACAGAGAGAAGCACAAGTGCATGTTAAAGGACAAGCAGCATTTGGATCAGTGTTGCTGTGCAGTGTAGTGATTTCAAGGTTACACAGTCTCACACGGGCCGCTACTAAATGTAGTTGATTTAGATCTAAGTATCACCATCAGTGTAATAGATATTAAAATTAATATTAAGTTTTGGTTATACTATTTTACAGGGCACCAGAGGTGAATCAAAAACAATTTAGTACTTTTTCATGAAGAGTTTTTTTTTTTTATCTTTCCTGAGAAGGAGGGATTTACAAGTTGGCGCTTTTTTTAGATCCAACGTTTTGATTGGCCGAAGATGACGGAGCTGGCCATGGTATGGCCCCTCACTTTCAATCAGAATTATAAATTTTTTAAATCTAGGGTGGATGACAAGATTATTAGGTAATAATGAAACTTTATAAAGCTTGAAAACTTCAGTCTTTAGATATACGTAAGTGAGTAATGTGTGCAATAGTAAACATTAATAATACATCAATTAAAATTTTTAGATAAATAATAAATAATACAATTAGGCATTTTATTAACCATATAAACAATATGTTATATAGCTTATATTATACATACTATATTAATAGTAATACTTATATTATAATTGTACTTTTTTTATTAAAAATAGAAAAAATATGACTGTTAATATCGATGTAAACCAAGATTAATGTAATTGTAAAAGATAATATAAAGTTTATTGATTTTTTTAAAAGAAATATTTAAAAATATCACTTTATATAATGTAAATTTATGAAAGTTATTTTTTTTTTTTTTTTAACTGAAAATGAACATTTTGTCATCATTTACTTGCCCTCAAGCCCAAAAGACTCTAGTTGAATCAAGTGGTTTAATCCAAGTCTTGTGAAGCGATACGATCAACTTACTTGAAGAAACTGATTTCATTTAGGTTTTTATTTACATCTGAATAATAATCAATGCATACAGAGAGCACATCAGATGTGATAAAAATGGAAGCTCGAACAAACAAGTGTGATGCAAGCTTGCCAGTTTACTCTGTTTATACACAGACTAAACTGTTGCTTATTATTTCTGCCTCTTTAAAAGGAGTTATAGAGATTAAAGATTTTTAGGAAAATCTAATTTGATTGAAATATTCCTTTACTCACAGCTGCTAGCTAAAGCAAACAAGAAGTCCAAAGGCATTCGTCCAAAGTTCAGCTTCGCACATGTAGGTTCCTCAGATCATACCCATGTATTCACATACACCTCCTGCCGTTTAGCAGCCATGCCATGCAAACAGACAGCACAGCGGAGGGCAGAGGGGCTGAGAGGGAGGCTACCGGTCCTGGAAAGAGCATGTTACTCTGAGATCAGCCTCACTGCTCTAATTACCTGCTACGGATTCTGGAAGCCCACAGAACCGTGGAGAAACGACAGGAACGGTGCCCTTCTCCCACTCACATCAGGAGAACAGAGCCCGGGCCCCGTCCGCACCAGTCAGCTGGGGCCTGATCAAAGCGCCGCTCACTAGACTCCACACCAGGTCAGACACACAACAACCTGTACAAGATTTACGGCCTCAATAATGAATGAGAGAAACATTTTGAAGTAATTGGCTGTGCACAGGTACCATCTCTCCACCGGGGAGCTTGTTTGTACAAAGCAACATAAGCTAAATAATTGATGCATAGCGCAGCAGTACACTGGATTGCCTTGATTTGGAACATGTTCAGAGTTGCAGCATCATGCCACTGATGAAAATCATTGTTTATGAGAAAGAAAAAATCATTTTGAGAGAGATAGAGAGTTTCTTTCATCAGCAACATTCTAAGGCAAATCTGCAATGACCTGACTACTGATTCATGAAGGTCTCTGCTCTACAGCAACAATAATCATGAAAAATGAACCTTGCACTACTTGCTAGTGAAGTTGGACTTGTTTGATGGCTTTTTTTTTATTTTATTTTTTTACAGATTAAGCCTCTCTGATGTTCCACAGGTCTGTAAAATTGCACCCGCTTGTGTTTTTCGCTCTGTTTAGGCTTTGGTCATGGTATGTTAACAGAAAGGCAGCATGTCAGAATTAAGTGGAGGTGAAACAGGTGAAAACAGGCTCCTTTAAATCAAAAGAAAACTATCAAAACTACAAAAATAAACAATATCTATTTTATATTGAGACTTTATGCAATTTGTGTATTTAAATTAGGCATAATCTTATGATATAATTTCCCCTACATCTAAATGTGACATAATAATAATAATAATAATAATAATAATAATAATAATAATAATAATAATTTGTATTGTTTTTAATAATAATAATAATGGTTAAAATTATTTATTATTATTATTATTATTATTATTATTATTATTATATTACAAGAATGATACAATTTTATTTATTTAATATATTTTATATATTACAATAATAATCAAAAACATTTATATAGTATGCATAATTACTAGAGGTTGACCGTAGGGGTGTGCCGGTTTCAGAATTGGTGATGACGGTTATGACGTGAGTCAAATGTGACGGTTCATAGCATAACCGTCGGGGGGGGGGGCGCGCTCTGATCGGTAAAGGGGCAGAGATTTCAGACCTCCATTTATTATCACAAAACTCATCATCCGAGCCAACGTTTTTTGAGCAAATTTCAAAGCCGCACCCGCCCGCCATCCGCTGATTGTTTTGCGGTCTATGGCCATGCAATGCTTTGCTGATGCGAGTCGCAAAAAAAATGCCATTGTCTGTTCTAGAAAGGATGCAGCAAAGATATTTAATGCTAATGTATGAGGCGATTGCGATGAGATGCGCTCTAGTTCACAGTGCAGTGCAAGTGAACGCGGCGCGCTGCTGCTTCCATGTCACGGTTATCATTGTCTGCTATATTTGCTTTTTATTTATTAAAATACATGCATTTGGTTGATGAAACATTTATTAAAATTAAGACAAAATTTGTACAAAACGAAATTCGTTTTTAAGAAAGGTTTTCTACAAAGCAAAATTTTATGAAGTGGTAAATATCATGTCTGACGATTTACAAAACTTCATTAAGTGGTAAAAACCATGTCTCCCGATATATTGCGCATCTTATGATCCTATCTAAAAAATGTTTGTAAAAAATATTTTAATGACATGGTTTTGGCGGTTATAGAGTTCTAATGACGGTGTTCAACTATAACCGCCGGTCTCACGGTTATATACGAACCGTCACACCCCTAGTTGACCCTAGTTGACCGATGTATCGGTTTTGCTGATTAATCGGCACGGATAGTTGATTGGTGGAACAATCGATTGCTGGAACAGTATCCCTTTTAAAAACTATCGGTTAATTAATCGGTATCAGCCAGTGTGGTCCAACCTAACATAATTTCAAATTTGGTTGGTAATTGTAAAACCATGACAATATGCTTATTCAAATCGATGCAAACCAAGATTTATATAGAAAATTAATATAAAGTTTATTTTACAATAAATAAATAAAATAAAGTTATAAAAATATCACTTTACAATATCAGATGATATCCCAAAGTTATATAAAATGTAAACAAAAATGCATTTTAATTATATTTAATTATAATATTAGAATTTTTGGTATAACATTGCACAAAGTCAAACGGTTTCAGACTCTTCATGTACACCTGTAGCACCTCTTCTTCACAAAGTTACAGTAGGTATTTGAGTGGAAGAACCATTTGATGCTAGAATGTTCTGCTGACAGGGTGAATTCTGCATGGGCAAATCCCTTTCAATTCACTGTCTTTGTGCATTCTTTATTTATCCGGTGTGTTTGTTTACCTGAGTTCGTTGTTATTTATGGTGTTTGTTGCATGTGCAATTTGTATAATGTGCTAATAAAACACTCGGTGAGACAGTGCACAATCTGCTTTGTGAATGATAAAGGAGCTGGAATGGAGGGACGGCCGTTATCTGAGCTCTAATCAGAATTCATATTGTTAACACACTGCCAGCACTTCCAGTGCCACTACAATATCAGCCATATTATTATCATAGAGCCACTATAAAGGATATTGCCGGCTATGGCAAGCTCTGATCCACGGGAATGTAGCATTATTGCTTTTCACATCAGGTCCATCTCAGGGTGACAGGACGTCACAGGACACTTCAAGGTAAAGTAGAGCAATAAGATCTACTGTAATGGCAGTTTCAGTGAGCGTAGAAATAGTTTAGGAAGGAAAATAAATGTTTCAGAATATATACATGTAATATTTATCAATTTGTCCACAGCGGTGAAAAATGACACTAGCATTACGGATGGAAATACAGATGACAAAAGCCAAATTCAGATTGATTTACTGGGACAGGGAACCCAGAGGACATTTGTTTTGCTCTGAGGTTGATCTTTCATAGCTCAGGAGACTTAATGGAGTTCTCAGTCATGTGTCAAGTAAGTATGAATGGAATCTCACATGTGTTTCTGAGGAGAAATAAAAAGAGTAACAAATAAGACGAACGAATGATCAGTGTTGTTATCCTTAACTGAAACTAAAACATTTGTTAATAACTAACTGATGTAAAGTTTAATAAAAAAAGACAGAAATATAACTAAAACAAAAATGAAAATAAAATTAAAACCATATAGAAATAGCACATATAGGGAAAAAGCCTTATAAATAAAATATTAGCATGAATGTAATAATTCAAAGCATGAACTGCAACACGTAGTGCTAATTCAGGTGTGCCGTGTGTGCATACACATGAATCGTCTTGCACTTTCAATGATGATTTCCCATCTGTCACCCAATCTGGAGCCTTGGTGAGACTTTTCGTCTACTTCTTACTCCATCTCTTTCTCATGATGCTCATTAGTTTCTGGGCCTTCATTGGAAGTAACTTTATGAGCCCCTAACGACAAACTCTAATCTGATACACAGTAGAGTAATTAAGCAATTGGATTTTTAAAGAGCAGCGTGACTGATTAAGAAAACAGAAGATCACAAGACGATGGACAGATGCTCTGTTTGCAGCTCGCTCTGATTTTAGGGGGGGGGGGGGGGTATTATAAACTAAATAGGGTTGTTGATATACAAAACATCGCGACAGCAATTTATTATAAATTGTAATAAATTGATAATAATTCCTTCATCAGAATTAGCAGAAAAACTAGAGTTTAACTGATATGGATTTTAGATGCCCATATCTTAGATTGCCGATATAAAGTCACTCAGCCATTAACATTCTCAACAACATGGACAAAATAAAACTTACGACACATCAGTCCAACATGCCGATAATTACAAAAATGTCAAATATCAGCCGATAAATCGGCTTTGACGAAATAACGATGAACCACTAATCAAAAATCTCAATTATTTTTTTCCTTTACACCCATAAGGTGTCAAGACTTCTTAATGTTTTTCTGTTTGAAACCATCACAATTTCAAAACAAGTGTTTGACCAATATGGATTTTTGATAGCTGATGCGTGAATCTTGTTGGCAGATATAAAGCCACTCGGACGCTGGCATTCTCAATGCTGTCAAAATAGAAGTATTGCTTACAACACGACAGCCAAATAGAATAATGTATCGGCAAATGCACTCAAAACGTTTTATTTTTACACCCATAAGTTGTCAAAATTCCTTTATGTTTATCGTTATAATTATCGTTATGTCAATGGGCACAATTTTAGAATTAGGTATGGATTTTTGATGGCCGATGTCAGTGGCCATATCTTAGAGAACAAGATAAACTCACTCAGGTGCTCACATTCTCATGGCTGTCAAAATAAAAGTCCCACTTCTGACACAATGGCCAAGCAAAAAACTTAACTGCTGATGCTAATAAAAAAAAACACCAGATATCGGCCGATGTATGGGCTTTTGCAAAAAATTGGCCGACCACTAATCAAAACACTTAAAAAGTGCTTTTTTGTTTACACACATAAGATGCAAAAACTATTCTACAGTACATTTGTCAATATGTCAACCGTCACAGTTTCAGAAGTGACGATGATAAATTGAGAATCACTGTCACATTTAAATGCAGTTGTCACTCCTAAAACCTGGACATGGACAAATTGTTGTTTTAGTTTCACATAAACAGACATTTTCACCTGGACATCTTTACAGCTGGAGCTAGTTTGAGGAATCTGCAAGAGCAGTGGCATACTGGCAGCCCTGAGACGGCCCACACCGCCTGATGGAATATTTAAGACAAGGACAGACTTCCTCTCTCCATCTGCCCTGGAAAAAAAACACCCTCCTAATATGTTAGACAGGTGGGCTGCTGAAACGCCAAATCCACTGGGTCCGAACACAATTAAGGACTCAAATTAGCCCCTGCTGAGAATATGATTTCTATATTTAGACCTGTCAGGAAAAGAAACAGCAACAAACAATCAAAATGGTGCACCACATACAAAAATGAACTCCCTGGATCAATTGAGCAGACAGATGACAGTCTTTAAACTCAAAGCCAAGCTGAGTGAGTGAAACACCAGTACCTACAGCAAAAACTAATTATGAATATTATAATCTACAATATTATGAATATTATGATCTTATCTAGTTCAAAAATATCTACTATTATTATTATAAAAAACAAATAATATTTATTGAAATAAAGGCCAAGTTTAATTTTCTGTTCAAATTATTTTATAATCAAATTAATTATTTATATATATTATTTATTATTATTTATATATATGTGTGTGTGTGTGTTTAACGTCTGGATAGTGACATTAGTGAACACATTCATTCATTTGAACAGTTTTCTGATTCATTTGTTAACTATCAGCTTTGATAACAGTGATGATGCTCTTCCTTTACATGGCCCCACGTTACTTTTCCCTGAAATATACCTGCAAAGGTTCCAGCGAAATGCTACTGTTTCACTGAAATGAGATAAAAGGCATAATGGATAGAGAGATGTGAATGGCAGAGACCACAATGTAAAGAAAATTGCCTAAAATTTTCAAAGATGGTGAGGAAGTGCTAGACAGAGAGGACGAAGGGCCAATATAAACAGCCTGTGTCTGAGACTATTCTACAATCACAGGGTTCAGTCAGGACACAAAGCAATTTGAAAAATGCTCTCACAGAGTCATCTTTCCTATAGATTCTGCTCCTGCCTTTCACTTTCACCACTGACGTTCAATCCAAGATCTGTAAATGACTAATCATACAAGTAACAATAACAAAACCCAATAAAACACACACACACACACACATTTTTGTCAAATTTAATAAAAACATTTTTTTATTTTTTTTTACATTTTCAAAATTATGTGATTCTTGTGCAGAACTTGTCACTATTTAACTTGAAACTTTTTATCATTGCCACAATTTACTATATGACCTTTTATCATCTGACAGGTTTAAACCATAAATAAAATACTTAGAGAAGTAATAATGCAATTTCTAACATAATTTTTAACATTATGAAACATTATGCAAGTTAAATATGCTAATACATATAGATATACAAGTAGAAATTAAATTATTAGTTATTGTCCGAATGCTATATTTTATTTTAATTTTTTTGGGCTTGTTTGCATAATATTTAATCAAAATTGGATTAATATATTTTTATACAAAAAAAAAAAAAAACGTTAAAAATTCCACTACAATTCTAGGATGTTTAATATAAGTCTATGAGACTTTACACTAATTTTTTTAATTTGCCAGGTTTAAACCGTGAATCAAATCATAAGAGAAGTATTAGTGTGATCATTTTGCATTTTTCTTCAGAAACATGTAATTATGCAAGTTACCTCAGGAATTCCATTTCATGTTTTCGTTCATAGATAAAGTAAAAATCATTAAAAGAAAGTCAAAGCTAGGCAAAAAAAAAAAAAAAAAAAAAACGTACCGGCATTACTGGGCAGTGTTTGTCGAAGCCGCCCATGTGGCTGAACGTCATGCGACTGATATCGTCCGAATGCTGACTAATTAAGCCACATTTATTCTGAAGTCTACCTTTTCTTCAGTCCATATGATGTTCCATCCCAAATGAAAGGATGATTAATCCACGTATCTGCGCTGACGGGCCGCACTAATGGATACGGACATTAGGGAGTCTGTGAACAGCCTGACAAGGTAACTCATTTGCTGAGGGAAAATAAGTGGTTTGATTTCGACCCACCTCACAACGACGACACATTTGGGCTTCTCCAAAGTTGCTTCTGCACTTTCATCATCATAATGAGACGATTTCTAACTTTTAATTAGAGCTCAGAGCTCCTCTACTGTACAGGCCTCCGAGAATGCTGGGTAATGTCCTCACTCAGAATCGAGAGCGTTAGATTGGTTTGCGTAGCCTTGGGCGGATGATTAGTTAAAAACTACTTTAGCTTGTCGGATAAACTTTGTGGATGGTGCTTAACTCTTTAATTCAAGAATATTGCTCCCGAGACTTAAAGAGACATAAACAGGAGGCTTCTGCTTTTATTTAGAAGCAAGTGCAGTGTTGTTTATGAAATATTTAGTAGCTTTTCATTTAAAGGATAAAAAACGAGTGACCCACTGCGTCCAACTCATTCCAAAGCTGATTTGCCAAACCTCTGTCTCACTCCGGCCCCCGCTTCTCCTGTTTACACAGTGATTTACTGACTGAGATTGACAGATAATTACATCACCCCAAACAGTCACGCGAACGCAAAAGCATACAGCCTGTGCATGAAAAATTATATTTTGACATAGCTGACTGCATTCAACATCTCATATACATCTATTCATGCTGTCAGGGTGGGGATCATTTACTTTTTCTACTCTACGGCAAATACTGCAGCAACAACATTTTGCATATTCTTAAAGCTTCTCCTGTATAGTACTTTTTACTGTTTGGTGAAAGAACGTTAACACAGTTTCTTGCAGTTTCGCATCTAAAACAAAATTCAAAATACAAAATAAAACGTGTTTAAAATCTAATTTTCTTCAAATGAGTAGAGATAAATGAACTACAAATAAATAAAAACCTAAATAATAATAATAATAAACGAAAATAATAAATTCTGCAATGCTATATTAAACCATCTCAAGAAAGGAACAGTAATGTGTGCTGTAACATCAGAGTAGACTGCAACTTTTCATTTCAACAGTACATTCAGTACATTTCAACAGTACTGACGTGCTACCAACTCAGAATATCTGGAAAATTATATTTAGTGTTTATTTCGATATTTATGTCTTTATGATATGTACTAATAATGAAAACTAAAACAACTCAGATGACTAAAATATGACTAAAACTACTTGCCATTTTAGTCAAAGGTCTTCCGATCAGCTTCCAATCATGTTGTCCGCATAAACCCCGCCCCTTTCCTACTGTTGCTCTCAAGCTCACAATCAGATCTGCCTCCATCCAATCAAAAAGTTATCATACATTCAAATCTCTCGGTACTTTCATTACACTGCAACTTTAAATGTGAAATTTCTGCACCACTAGAGTCACCAAACAGAATTGCTAAAATAATGACTATAATAAAACAGATCAACCCGTCTAAACTAATGCAAATTTGCAAAACTCAAATCAATGTTGTTACGTTGGGCTGTTCAAATAAACAGATTCATGTTTTGACAGCACCACAGAGCTACTGTATAAATGCCAAACGTAAAGCTGAATATACATATTAACCTAAGATTAGAGTATTTTTACACTAAAAAAAAAGAACACACTTCCCCTTTCAAACAGCACAGCTTATTAAACTGACTGTACTTCTATCTGTCATTTTCCTTTGCGTCAAATTAAATGTGTCATTCACTTTGGCTAAACTCTACATCTAGTGTTCTTTTAGTGTATGTCATATGCTAATCTAATAACAGCTCTAGAACCACTGTTTGCTCTTTCGTGCATGGAAAAGAGAGCGCAGCAGTTAGACGACAGGCAGAAAATACAGAGCCTCCACCTCAGGACACAGTCGATGTGTTTGTTTGTGTGTCTGTGCGCTCGCTGGCTTTAATAAACATCGCCGGCGTGGATGTTTCTAAGTCGGGACACTTTGGCATGGCCTGTAATAGCAGTGGAGCGGCGGCTCTCGCTCTCGCGGCTTGAGAGGCCATTACCCGAGCCAGCGTGCTTTTCCAAGCAGTACGCCACTAGCAGCCATGTTTATTCATGACACAAGCAGCAAGACCTGCAAGGTGACTACCTGTCAGGAGCTGCCAGCTTCACACAGCTCTCTCACCCTGATTCCATCTGAAAGATGGGAGGAACTGGCTGCCGAGTGAGCAAGCATGCGTTTGTGTGTGTGTGTGTGTGTATAGAGACTACGATCTGGGACTAATACACAGACATTTGGAGAACCCGGTATAATAAGCAATACCTGTATAGATTTAATGTGTGATCAACCCATAGAAAAGCCAGATAGAAAAGAGATGGTCCTGCTACTGTGAATGACATCCGTGTCCATACTCAGGGATTCTAAATCTATAATATCTGGCTTATGATTTGCTGTTACATCTAGGGAAAACAAAAACACAAGTACTAAAAGTCATGAAAATGAACATGAACGCAAATAAAATATATGGATAATATTTATATCCACCAAAATTATTATTATTATTATTTGTTGATGGAAATCAAGTAAACATGGGGGTGGTGAACAAATTATTTATATTCAGTTTTTTTTATTTTACTTTTTTAAAAAAATTCTACATTTGCTGATTAAAAAAACAATGACAAGTAAGCAGGTGAAAAATAAAACATTTTTTTTCTTTGTTTTTTATCTTATGAACACAAAAATTGTAATCCTCTGAAATGATCATAAGTATAAGCAAGCATGAAAATAAAACAAAACAAAAAACAACGCAACAACCACCACCTCTGAAAAGGATCAAATCATAATCATATAATCAAGCGAGATGAAATTTGTAGCCCATATTATTTTAGAAAAGGACAAGAATTCTATCTGCTGGGGGCAGGGGTGTTTGAACAATAATAAAACAAAATGAAGATTTTTTTTTTCTTAATAACAATAACATGCATTAATGAATCATGAACAGCAAGACCCTGAACATGTTTTAGTAAAGTACAGTAAGCAGTCATCAAACAGCAGTCTCTAATGCAATAAGGCAGTCTACACAATGATTTAACTGCAAATGTTTAAAAGAAGCGATAAAACAAAAATTCATAAATCTGATATATACTGTACAAAGCAACCCTCACATTCCAAATACATTAATGTCTAAATATTAGCTTTTTGCACCTTAAACAAATAAAAAAATGTATATGCAGGTAAGTATCTGTGCAACAGCGGGAGTTATTTTATCTCACAAAAAAACAGGCAAAGCACACAAACTGAGCGTTCCTCCAGGTAATAGACTCACAGCTAATGCCACGGTCAGAACCGCCCCGCTCTGACGACTCCATGTCTTTTTAATCTTATCTTGTTAATATTTTAGAAAAAGCTTACAGGCATATGAATCAATTAATTATCGCTGGTATGCGGCTCATGAATAGTGCACATGGTCTGTGCCAAATACATGTGTCAATCATAGCTCAGCAACAGCTGGGTAATTACTGCCGTCCACATCTAAAGACGGCTGCAACGCCACACTCAAAGAGTGTTGTTGCTCCAGGCTCCCAAATTACAGATTACATGGACCTGGATGAACTTAATTTGACTTTGATCTTAATTTTTTAACAAATTAAAAATAAAACATTAAATTAAAAGTTCTCCTGGCCTCCTTCGTCTTGGTAGGGGAGAAATTAATTCTATGTGTTTCTCGAGACAGCTGAGCGGGAGGAAAAAAGTCAGTCTAGTGGAACATACAGCCAATAAACAGACAATTGTGACAATATATGGTGTGTATGCATATATATTCTTTAAACTCAACATTTTGAGTGTTTGTTATGTTAAGCTAAACTGCCAAGCGTGCTATATGATACTGTAATGCATTAAAACTTTATATTCATCGGGAAGGAGGAGGCGGGAACTGGCAGACAATCAAATTACATTTTAATAATCAAAATAAACACAAAACAGCACGGCAGCCCCTCACAGACGACTGCCGCGCACAAACAAAATCAAAACATCAAATAAAGTCCAGGCCTGGTCCTCTCTCGTCCTTCACTGTCGTTTTATATCCTTCCATCTCCTCAGTGAGACTCGAGACCGGTGAGTGGAGCAGGTGTCACTCATTTCTCAATCACTCCACCGGCCTCGCACCCGTTCCTACGGCTCTCGGCCCCGCCCAACTCATCACAGATGCTATCTATCAATGATATATTTTCTCCTATAAAATAAAAAACTCAACATTAAGAGTACACAAAGAAGTCTTACACACTCAGTGATGTACTGAACTGAATCAGTGAGAAACTGTGTAACTTGTCATGTATGCTAATCTAAATTTGCTTTAAAATACTAAATGCTACCCCTTATAATAATATTTATTTTCTCACCAAAAAATAAACACATATGATTAAGAAGTTTTATAATCTCATTGTTTTGGACCAAATTTAAGATAAAATGGGTTAAACGTATGCTAAGTTAAAGATGATCACGTAAGTCAACAAAAAATAAGGGTTTATAGACATGACAGGACCAATATCATACATTTGAAACAAATGTATGATAACACAGCTGTGTCATATATGCTAAGCTAAATGCTAAATATAGTCCATACATGCTCCCGTCATCAACTGCAATTACCGTGGATTTTAGTTGATGTTCAAGTATGTGCACACTGCTTAAAACATCTCAAACCAATCTGGTTTAGCTAGTCGACAAGCTAATCTATTAGTCTGACCAGATAACAAGTGGATAAAACTCATCTAAAATCATCAAAACACACAAGCCTGACCAATTTGAGCCTATGCGTCTACTTAATTACCTAAGGCTGGTTTAAGCTGTTTGTTTCAGCACTGCAAAACAATGCAATTCTAAACCACAGTACAGAAAATTCCCAGTGATATCGTCCCTTGACAAGTCCAAAGGTCACAAAATCAGTTCAGGTACAATCACATATCGAGCAACAAAAGCAGCTCCTGTCAGACTTAACATGCACGGGGTTGCTTTATGTTTACAGCCCCTGCTAAGTTCACTAAGAAAGAATAAATAAGTGAGAGACAAAATCCTTGTAGAGTATTTTGCCGTGTTTGTTTGTCCGCAGAAATCTGGCTCAGGAGGGAGGTTTGAGCACAGCGGGTCCTGAGACTCTGCTCGTCCTGATAAGTGTTTCTGTCTCAGATGAGGCGTGTTTCTACCTAACCACACGCTCTCTGTTCCAACTCCCAAATATGCACAGTGGAACCAATTGATTTTTGCTTCACAGAAATCTGAAGGCAAGAAAAAAAAAAAAAAAAAAAAAAACTTGTGTTGCAGCAACAAAGTGTATTCTTACCAAATTTGCAGAGCATAACCAAAAGAGTGGGCAATTTCAAAAAGGTACTTCTATTTTAATGAATCCATCGCTTTATGCAATGCTGTGCTTTGATATGCAGAATTTAAGAAATAAAAAAGTGAAAATAGCTTATAAATCTAACATAAAAACAAGCAAAGAGTGTGCATTAAAATTCATAAATCTCACACTGCGCCTCCCGTCCTGAAGACTTGAAAGATCGTGTCACTGGACCGTGCTATAGAGACCGTGAG
Source organism: Carassius gibelio (assembly GCF_023724105.1). Taxonomy (NCBI): domain Eukaryota; kingdom Metazoa; phylum Chordata; class Actinopteri; order Cypriniformes; family Cyprinidae; genus Carassius; species Carassius gibelio. Next base: position 23,760,253 of record NC_068387.1, read on the forward strand.
TGTAGTGTACAGATGGCACGAGTGGGATCAAACCCCTTTTCCATTATCTATGCAACATCTGCATTAGTGGCCAACCTGCACTTCAAAAACCTGTCACCTGGATCCCAAGGAGATAGCGGAGAGCCAGGTAGACAGAGTGCAGACAAGGTCAAGGTACCTCAGCAAAGTCCTGCTGTTCAAATACACAAAGAGAAAGCAGGCAACCTCCTGCACCACCCCAATGCTCCTCTACCACTCTCTTCTCCTCTCTAGGAAATCTATAACATTCATTATTTACACATGCGCAGAGACAAAGAAACAGGTAGATGAAAAAATGAAAGGAAAGCAGTTAAATAATTGAATGCTAGGCACCTTTAAGAAGAATCTGGGTAAAAAAAAAAAATAAATAACAAAGAAAAACTTGCAACAAAGTAATATATACTGCAAGTACGCTCATGCAATGTTCAAAACGCATCGCTCCAAACAAGTGCACATCATTTCAACACCACCTGCCCTCAATGACTTACTTTTAAAAAGGTTAACAAAAGAAAAACAACATATTGGAGCAAATATACTTATCGCTAGACAACATCTCTGAAAATTCAAATACAATTCATGTGATTTCCTAATCTAATTCCCGGGTTATTTCTACTATGCACTACATTTTCATACCTTCATCATTCTGTATATGTCTGGAGGCTTATAGTTTATTTAGCACAATTCCATCTGGTGACTAAATTAATGATATACAGGTACAGTACTACTACTACTATACTACTAATAATATATATATATATATATAAACTGGTAATTTAATAATAAATATTCCAGATCGAAACACGGATTTAATTGATAATCAAACTGAAGATTGTTTCAGATTTCCAACCTGGTATACTTTAATAAAACACTATCAAACTGACAGATTCTAAATGACATCATCCTTCAGGGAAATGACATCACTTTTGGAAGGAAAAACTAAACCTATTTGTTTTGTTGTATTAGCTTGTTCTGTTCTAAAACTGTGGTTCTCAAGCAGGCGGCCCTCAAAAACTGAGGCCACGATTGATAGAAAAAAAAAACATGACAATTAAGACTCAAACTGAAATCAGTTCTTTTTTCCTCAACAGCTATGATTTTTATTTAAAAACATACAAAATAAGAATTTTTAATCTTATAGGACCACAAAAACAACATTTTTATTTATTTATATAAACATAAATATACTAAAACTCGCAGTTTCTGCTAACCAAAAAAATGTTTGAAAACAAGCAGCATTGTGTTGAACAATGCAGGCCTTTGAAGCAAAAATAAATAAAAATAAACTAATAATCAAAATGGTCAAAAATATTGACTACCTCTAGTTCTACTTAATCAGTTTAAATGTGTGAGTATATTTCTGAATGTTTATATACACTTTTAAAGAGATACTTACTTAAATTCCAACACAAGTACAGTTATGTGTTACATTTTAAAAGTAGTACTGGATAACAAGAATGATCCTTACACCCATAATTCCCTGTCATCTCTCTCAAATACCTATGAATAAAAATCACAAAGAAAAACGTCACCAGAGGAGTGACCTGAACTCTGTCGTGGCTGGCTAATGTAATAAATATAGCCATCACAAATCAATATAAATGTACTTAACAACCTGTATTAAAGCTGCTGACATTTCCAGCTAATGTGATCCATATTCAAGCCCATTAGCACGTTAGGCCAGCACAAGAGTGCGCTGTTAGCACCACGCTGTTATTGTGCCGTGTCCATTTGGCTAATGCTAACGCTGCCTCCTCAGACAGGGGTTAAGTGACTGAGTCTGGTACACAGCTGGGAGGCTCACAAAGCAACCTGTGAAATACTCACACGGCATTCAGCGTGGTTACCCGCACAGCATGAACATTCACACACAGCAAAATCAAGCCTAAACAGCATGATCTGCCCAAATGAAGAGACCCCGAACACACGCACACCTGGGAGAAAAACGCTACTGTTTCTACACACTATTCCTCGAAATGTCAACATGAAATGGAATATGCATTAAACTTTCATAATATGATGTACTGGTAGTTACAAGTAAAAAGAGAAAACTTGGTGGCAAATAATATTAGGCTGCACTTAATTTGAACTATTAGGAATTACTGGTCTCTGATATTAGCAATCATTACTGTTACAGAATAATAAATGCATTCATTCATTCCAACATCAAGTTTTGGACTGGTAAATAATACAAAAATATTTTTTTTTTCATTTTTGTTTCTTTTTCTGGTGAACAATAAAAATGGCAAATAATAAAAAAATTGCTACTTTTGAATCTTAAATAACAAAATAAAAGGTTTAATTAATCTAATATATAAAAACTTTGTTTGCCCTTTTTATTGTCCAGCATTCAGGTTTTAAACTGGTGACGGCAAGTTAAAAAGAGCAAATACATAAAAATGGAATTAAATTAAAATAAATAAACAAACAAGCAATCAAGATCTTCCCTTCCCGCACAGCCTTGGTTACATCAACAGAAGGAACAGTCATTTTAAAGCAAGTATATAATGAAATAAACATTTTATTTTCCTTGAACATGCACTGAGGAATAGTGCTCAAAACTGAGGATAATGTTTCAAAGAAAAGTACATAGGGTTAATTTTAATTCCATGTTGTTTTTAAATCTCCTTCTCTGGTCCTTTAAATCCCTCAATCTTTAGTGTGTTTGTGCTATGAAACGCTCCGGACAGCATCATCACACAAATACTTCAACTGATACCTTATATCTACTGCTAGTCACAATAAGCGTGTACTTTTACTTCCCCTCGGTTACAACAGACAGGTCTTCAGACCTCTACAGCGGGTACAGACGTCCCTCTGTCATGTATTTAAGCATGAAATGCAGCCGGAGCCACTGCGGCGGGGGCCGACAGAAAGGCAGGAGCTGAAATGTTTGCATCTCACCTGAAGTATGGAAGTTTCCAGCTGCATAAATAAAATCCCCATGGCAACTAAATGTGGCTTGAGATAAGAGAGAGGAGGAGGATTTATGGCTTTTCTGAGCTGTCATGGCCTACAGATCTTCCTCAGGCAAAGCAGGCCACCTGCCACACATTATATTAACCAGCGCTCCACAGGACTCTCTCTCTCTCTCTAATAGATAGCTTCATTTATGCCCCATCCAACAGGAACTTTCTGCCGCTGGTCAGGTTGAAACCAAGCTCTAAAACGACAGAAGACTTACTTGTTTTTTTTACACACAGACCAGAGTTTAACTGTAAGAACAGAGATAATTAAAACAACAAGAGGATCTGTGGCTAAAGACAACTACTGGTACAAACTAGTGGTGTTTGAATGACAGCTCAAATAGTGCTTATTCAGGCTTAACATTTTTAGTTTACAATCAATTAAATGTGAAAAAAAAAATCATTAACATATTTAGAGGAACCTGAACCATGTCCAATAATGAATACATAAAAAATGCACTGAAACCACTTAAAACATCTGGCAACCACTAACACATTAAACAAACTGTGTGCTGTGACTGCGAGCTTTGTACCACTGAGTTTTTTTATATATATATTTTTTTTTTCAGAATAAGCACAAATCTTCCAAGTTATGCAATTGTCTAAGTTAATTTCCATCTGGTTATATTGATGACCCAAATATGATACAACAAACCAATAGGAACCTAATTCTATAGAAACCAATTTCTCATAGAATCTTACAGAATCTTCTTCAAACTAGTACCGGAACAAATTGTTAGTGACATTTGAATGATACTTTAAATAGCGCTTAGTCAGAGGCAAAATTTTTACTTTAGAATCAATAAAAAGTAATGATTTAATATATATATATATATATATATATATATATATATATATATATATATATATATATATATATATATATATAGTGCTAAAACCACTCAGAACACCTGGCAACATACTCCTCTGATAGACTTTTCTTTTCAGAAAGTGCAAAAATATACTTAGCTATAAAATTTCTAAATTAATTTCCATATTTGTTTTTATACCTTGATGACCCAAATATGACACAACAAACTAATTTCCTCCATACAAACTGTTATAGCTGTTATGTTGAATCCATTCAGGTAGGGGGTCTTTAGATTTTCAAATTGTTACCAAGAAAAGAAAACTGTTCTTTTAAGAACCTTTCACTGCAAGGTTCTTTGGAGAACCAAACATTTTTTTTTTCTATGGCTTCACAGCAAAGCCCCCCTTTTTGATACCCTTATTTTGGTTCTTTAGATTATTAAATTATTCTTCACACTAAGTGCATTTACTTTCTTTAACAGTTTTGTCAATATACTTTGGAATCAAAATATAAATAAATGAATAGCCATTTAGTAATGCAGTCTTTCTAAAATCTTGTCAGAAGTTAAAACAGTGACTAAACATTTAATAGCTACAGCAATCATAGCAAATAATAAATCTGAAAAAGTAACATTACCATTGGGACATACTGAGAGGCTCTTGAGCATGATCTTGAACTTCAGCCTCCACGTACCATTGAACATCTCTGAAAACCAGCAGATAGATGCTTAAAATAATATGATTCCATCTTCTACCGCAAAACTGCTCAAATGAACTCTATTCTAGTATAATCACTGCCACTTTTCACATTCTGACCAAATCCAGATCAAACAGAAGCAACGTTTAACTAGTTTTACTCTAAAATCCATCACATTACGCAATTAAAATGGGTTGTGAGCTGACTTTAAGAACACAAACATTTATTATTCTCCAAAACTAGGGAATCCCTTCTGGCAATGAAAGAGTTGCTTCAGATGATTAAACTACTTTGAAACCAAGCCAATGCATCTAAATCTTTGTTATTCACACCATTTAACTCGATCTGACATTTTACCAGATCTATTCCAATGCTCTGTTCCAACTGTTCAGTTGAATCCAATCAGGTGTTGGAAGAGAAACAGGGTTGGATGGAATATATAATGTGCACATGTATGTACATGTAATGGATGTGCACGACTCAATCGCTGTGCATGTCTTGCTGTTTATGGGGCCAAAGGTCCCAATAAGCCTTGATAGAGAAGAGCTGGTGTCTCTGTGAGAGCTGGACTCTGTAACGAGGAGAGACAGGTGTGCAGCAGACCCTTGGCCCCGCTGCGGCCCCTCAAAGGACCCATGCTGGGAAGAAAGGTGGCCGTCCCTCTCCACACAGCCATTTATCTCAATTTCAGCCTGCCCAGCGTTCCTGGATCAACAGCACTTAAACTAAATAACCCTGCTGGAATTCACCCGCAGACCCATCAACCGGAGATACACAAGCACACCTCACAGTGACCAAACCAGACAGAAACAGCATCAGATATACACCATCACTTAAGACCAAAATGGCTCATTTAAAAAATAAAAATAGATAAATTATATATATATATATATATATATATATATATATATATATATATATATATGTGCACACACACTCACATCATCACTTAAGACTAAACCGTTTTTAAGGGAAAACAAATGTGTTCAAAGCTAATAATTTTTCTTGAATGAATAAAGGTGGAAATAACAGACTCCCAGATATGTGAGCTATATTATTAAGTTACCTTAAAAAAAACTTATCAAGCTCTTTCAATATACTATGTGTAAATACTAAAACATTCACAACATAAAGCTCCACCCAAACCGTTTATGGAAAGTAACCCGCAAAAATGGCTTATCATAAGTTTAGGGTTACTCATTTTTTGGGGGAATAAATTAATAAATTTATTCAGAAAGCACGCATAACATTGATCAAAAGTGACATTTATAAAAGACATTTATAATGTCACAAAAGATTTATGCTATTTTAAATAAATGTTTTTCTTTTTAACTTTCCATTCATCAAAGAATCCTGAAAAAAAACTGGCATGGTTTCACAAAAATATTAAGCAGTACAACTGTTTTCAACAGTGTTAATAATTTCTTCAACATCAAATCAGTATATTAAAATAAATGTAAAAAAAAAAAAAAAAAAAAAAAAAAAAAAAAAGATTTCTGAAAGATCATGTGACACTGAAGACTGCAGAAAATTTTGCTTTCCACCACAGGAATATATTTTATTTTAAAATATATTCAAATAGAAAAAAGTTATTTTAAATTAAAATAATATAATAATATTTCACAATATGACTGTTTTACTGTATTTTTGATCAACCCTGATGAGCATAAGGTACTTCTTTCAAAAACATTTTTAAAAATCTTACCAAACCCAATTTTTGATCTGAAGTGCAAACATCCAACACCTATTTAGTATTCAGCAACTTGACATGTTCAGATGAACGACAGTTTTAAATATGCTACAGGAGTTAGGAAATCATAACTGAGGTCATTTACATATAAAACAATAGTCACACACACACACACATACATATATACATATATATACATATATATACATATATATATATATATATATATATATATATATATATATATATATATATATATAAAGCATAAAAAAAGTAGTCCAAATGACTAATACACTATATTCCAAGTCTCCCAAGAAAAACACTAGCTTTACATGAGGAACAAACCTGTATTTTAGCAAAATGGCTTTGTTAAGGTACAGATTTGCTGTTTTGATGTCATGCCCCATTGGTTTCCAATTCAAAAAACGTTGTGCCAGTTTCGAGAAAATCACATTTGAGAGCTGTAGCAGAGAAAACTAAATAAATAAAGGGTTTTGTGTTTGTTCTTGCTATTTTTTTTAATTTTTTTCACACAAAGTTTGCAGTTTAGCTAAACATAATATGGACTACTTATATGTCTTTTTTATGGCCTTAAAAGACTATGCCCCCTATTTTTGTGTTCCATATAAAGAATAACAGCATTTAATCTTGGAAAAACATGAGGGTAGGCAAATAAAAAACTAATTTTTCATTTCCTATACCTTAAAATCGAAAGGTCAACGAGAGGGTGGAAAATAGTCAGGAAAACTTGCAAGAAACCTTGACTAATATTATAAGTGGCTTTCTATAGGGGAAAAAAAATAATCTCCAACAAAAGTAGAATATGGTCCATTTAAATAATGTCCTGGCTTTTGAAGCATGTGCCACTTTAATGGACGGCGAGGGCATCTAATGCCAGTATGTTAGCGTGGTGATGGTGTTGGCATTGTGCTTTTGTTCGCTGGAACGCTTTCAGAGAGGAATAAAAAGGTGAAAATCTGTTTAGTGGCTTTACGCCATACCTAAAGTGTCAAAGCTTGCCGGTGTGTGAGAAAAGAGACATAAAAATAGAGAAATCACTGATGACAGATCTGCTGTTATGCGTACTGGCAGGTAGTGTATCAGAAGCCAAGGGTGGTTGTACTAATAGTTCTAAATACACCCCGTGATGAGCTATTAGAAGAGGCTTTTTGTGAATGTGATAAATAAATCCTCTTTAGTCAGTGTGACAGTAATCCCAGAGCCTTTACCAATCCATCAAGCGTCGCCTGCAAATAATCAGCACCGCATATTCCTCAAATGCGCTTCCGTACGCTACAAAGACTTCCCCAAATACGCCAGCTGTACCTCTGGAAGCTCCCAGCCTGTCTGGTCTCGGAGGAATACATGAAACCTCACTTCCCACGATGCCTTGTTTCATCTTCACAGGTTGGAAATCAGCAAGGGGCACAAAAAAGGGCTCTTCTGGAAAGGGGCATCATTTATCTGAGCTATAAGCAATCCAGCTCCTCTTACTAAGCCCATTACGTATTGGATTTCTGTTTCTGTGGCATAATTTATTTGAGCTACAGCGGCTAGAAAGCAATAATACTTGTTTTTGATCAATTAAGAGTGTCTTTGTGAAGGGGAAATACTCCATTGAGGTTTCTCAGTAAATTAAAAAAACACCAAAGATGTAATTGCATCTCAAATAAACAAAAAGAAAACATGCATGAGGAAAAATCTAAAAGTATATTGTTCATTTCTAGAATGATGGGGGAAAAAAGAGAGATAAAAGGACTCCTTATAAAAACTGACTACGGTAACCACAGTTTCTGGCAGAACAGTTACTGTAGCTTCTGTGAAATAATCATGAATAAATCTGGTGTCTCCTTTAGGCAGTGTAAGAAGCTCCACAATCTTTCATTTGTAAAAAACATAATAATAATGTTCCAAAAGGGGAGTTTAGCAGTGATTCCACAGAAGAACCATTTCAAGTGAACAGTTCTTAAAAGCAACATTATTTATTTATTTTTTATTATTTTTTGTTAATAAGAATATTTTAATAATCTGGAGAACGTTTTTGCTCTATAAAGAACCTTTTGTGGAATGGAAAGGTTCCATAGATGTTAAAGCCTCTAAATGGAACCACCAATGCCAATAAAGAACTTTTATTTTTAAGAGTGTTCTGTTGGTTAATTTCTTTTTAGGTGAGAGTGGTGGCTGATCAACGCATATATATAACATATATTAAAGCTCTATATTAAAATATTAAGCAGCACTACTGTTTAACACTGATATTAGTAAGAACATAAGCAGCATTTCAGCATATCTGAATGATTTCTGATTTCTTACCACAATTCAGCTTTAGCATTACAACAATAAATTACATTTTAAAATATATGATGATAGAAAACATTGAAGAGTTGTAATAATATTTCACAATATTTTGTTCAAATAAATGCAGCCTTAAAGACAGTTCACTGACCCCAAAATATTTGAATGGTAGTGTGTATTTAGATTACTGTCATAATATTTCAAAGTGGGAAACATAAGAGCTTTCATTAAAGATTCCGCATTTCCAAATTGTGTGTTAACAAAGCTGTATGTAAAACAGTCTGAAATGAATGCAGCACAAATTTTACATTAGTAACTATACCTACTGTTTACTAGCATTCCGGAAGAAATTATAGTGATAATGGTAAAGAAAAAAAAAACAAGTGGAACAAGGACAATGTAAAAAAAAAAAAAAAAAAAAAAAACTTTGGTAGAAAGTTATAAATCACTGATTCTCTATCATCTATACTGTGCAATACAAATGTTATTTGTCTGTGACAGTGTGTTGAAATGTCTGGTGTAGGTGCAGATGATCTGTGATTTCTATTGGCTCCGGCTGGACTGAGAGATGTGGTAGAAGGGATGGATTACCATGGTGATGAGGTATGTTGTTGCCCTCCAAGGTGGAGTGTCTTGGGCCTAGTGGCGGAGCAGGAGCTTGCATTAGCAGACCTCTCCCAGTATGGCTCGCTGTGGAGAAACGTGGAAAAGCTCTTAACAGCCGTAATGAAGGAAACATCAGCACCCAGAATGACCCAGAATTCACACAGATTATGAATACATCTTCAATGAGTCTAAAATTTCACAAACAATTACATATACTTGATAAACTGAAATATAACGTAAACAGACTCAAAGTTCAGAGACGGATTGAACAACAGATAGAACGATAGCTATAGATTGTTTTATGAAAATTGTGAAATGTAAATATAATGAAAAATATGAAATGAAATTCGTCAAAAATGTATTTTCTTTTGATGTTTTTTTTTATGTTTTCTGAAGGTATTAACCACTATGAGAATTATTTACACCACAAATCATATATTCTGTTAATGGTGAGATCTGAAAGACAAATAAAGCAGCATATAAACTTACAGACTGAGAAGTGAGAAGCAGTTTGAGTGCTGCATGAAACGCTGTAGCTCCGACCTGAATGAATCAGTGCCGGCCTCTAGAATGTTTACTGGCTGATGTTATTAAACATGTATTTTTCAAAACAGTAGTTTAACATCAACACATTTTCCAGGTTTTTGATTCGGGGCAATGTGATAGGCTGGTCTCGGGCGTGATGCGCTACGGATAACGGGTGGCGTTCTAATTGCCTCGTTCACGGCACTCAAACGCTAAAGAGCTTTTATTTGTTAAGGGCTCTTCATGATCCCTGTTAAACACCGGAGGTTGCTGCAGGATGAATGGGGAGGATTTGAAAGGCGAGGTTTTAACGGTAAAGGATTGATATCAGACGAAGTGAACGAATGCAGCCGCGTTACACTCTCTCTCTATATATCTCCTCTAGATTGATGCTTTGCAATTTACAAACTTTTGCGGGCCACTACTCATTTAGCACAATAAATTCCCTGCATGTATGGAGAGTGTTGCCATTCCACCACCAACTGAATGAAAACACCAACACACACACACACACACACATACACATGTGTGCACACACTCACCTACACATAAAGCACTCCAAGTCTCCACGGCCCAATGTAGGCCCATTTTGATTTTGTTTCATGGCCATAAAGGCACTGTATATTGCAGAGAGCAGCAGAAGATTTGGTCCATTTTTCAAAGCCCCTACACCCCACATTCTCTTTAAAAATAAGGACCTTTTTTCCCTTACATGTTGGGAAAACTAATCCCAATCTGGAGCATTGTACTCTATAAAATGGTCCGACATGGCCTTTCCAGGGAATCACGATATGATTGAAAATGTGTCAGTTTTGTAAGCAGGCCTGCTCTGGGTACACGTTCAAAACAGCACTGCTGACCCTGACGCCGTCTCAATCGCATCAGACTTCCTGTGCACGCTAAATCCTGCTCCTATGTGACCGCTTGACAATCTTACAAGCTGGAGAGAGAAATTAATGCATGCCGTTTTTCTGCTGGTTTGGCAAAGTGATTGTGAAACTGTTATTTTCCAACAACAAAATTAATTATTTGTTGGTTTAAATGCCATTTAGAAGGTGCCATGTTATGGAAGCCCTTTAAAAATGGTTCTTGCAACTTTTTATCTCTTAGTCTATTAGATTTAGAATTCCTTGTTGAAGAAAACAGCATATGCTGGTTAGGTATGTTTTGAAGCATGGCTGCTGGTTTGAGCCGGTCCTTAGCTGGGCCTGAGCAGGAACTAGTTGTTTAATTGCTTTTCAACAGGGCTGCAAGAAACAAAGTATGAATTCTGAGCTTATATCTCACAATTCTGACTTTTTTTCTTAGAATCGCAAGTTTTTATCTTGCCATTGTGTGTTTATGAAACTAAAAATAAGTCTAGTAAGTCTGACACACTTGGAGACCAACAATTAAAAGAATAAACCCAGTCTCAAACAGTCTGGTTAGTGTGCTAGCTAAGAGAAAAGAGTGGAACAAGAAATGTGGACGTTCCTAGCTTCAGTTTTATATGATCATACCTCATTTAAAAGTCACATTTAAAAAATGCATAATATAATAAATTGATTTTGTAGGATAGCATCAGGCATTTTGCGCAACACAGGCCTAAAGTCTATTTGACACGATCACAACACACGGCAACAAACACCAAATTCTTGACAGTATTATTAGTGTTGTTATTGTTGATTAAAACTAAAACGATTTAAAAATCATTTGAAATAAAATATATTACATTTAAATAAAAAGCTAATGTAGCCTTGACAACTAACTGAAATAAAGTAAGCTTAAGTACAAAAAAAAAAAAAACAGTTAAATAAAAATTAATTAAAGCTAAATAGAAAAAAACTAATACAACTGCAGGTGACAAAAGAATGTAAAATGACTAAAACTGACAAAATGAAAACTAAAATGACACCACTATCCCTAATGCGGTTTCTGACTTCCATCAGATCCTAAATCCCTGGTGCTCTCCAGGATACATGTTCTCCTGCTGGTTTGGCCCAGAAGCTCATAAAGTCAACAGCACATGTGATGTAATACAGGCCTCAGAGTGCTGAGGATCTGCTCTGTGGGTTTGTAGTAGCATCTGAGGGTTATTATCAAACAGGACGGTACCATGTCAGAACAGAGCGGTCCGTGCCAAAGGGCTGGCGGAGTGAGAGAGGGAGAGGGAGGCTGGAGAGACCACGAGCAGACAACAGATGAGAAGAGGTGTTGAGGGACAGGAATCAGGATGTTCTTGAGTCTGTGGTATTCCGACAGTTTCACTAAAATTGTTTCACTAAAAGAAATACACACACACAAAAGAGCAGGACGGAGATACTGCAGACCCGTGCTGCATCACAGAGACCTTCAATCCACACAAAACGAGGAGTGTGTCAATCAAACACAGGAACGCTCCACACACCTGTCATAACCTCGCAAAATAACACCTTATTTTCCCTCAGCTGCGTAAACGGAACAATCCGGAGAGACTAAGAAGAGACAGAAGGCAGAATATGATGAGAAATCAAACCCCAATCCTGGGAGAAAAAAATGAAATCCAGAGAACTCCAGACACTGCCTATATGGAAAGTGCTGAAAATATACCACTGGATGAACAAAAGGTAAAAGTGTTTGTAGTAAAACCACAGCTGCAAAAAGAGTCAAAAACTAAAGCGTACATCACTGTCACTTCTTGACAGATTCTCCTCCCGAGTAGTTTTCCTGTGCTAACTTTTCCTAACCAACGCTGGTCTGGGATACAGTTCAAGTGGATACACGTACAATTGAAAGCTAATTTATTTCTGTTTTTGACCACAAATTTGTTAACATTTTGGCAAAAATCATTTCTGGTAATTAAAATGAAACTTCACCTTGAAACAAGTTTAAGTATTACAGTTTTAAAACAAAAATAAATTAAAGCTATGTAGAAATACAAAAAAAAAAAAATTACAATGACATATAACAAAATTACTAAAATACTATAAATAAAAAATATAAAACCAATAAAAAAACAAAAACAAAGTAATATTAATAAAACCATTGTAAGGGGCTGTTATATACATAAATATACACTTTAGAAATGTATTAGAGAAATTTACCCAGTATTTTGGTACAATCCATTTGGTTTAATCCATTTTATTGAAACATAAATTCATGAAATGAACATTACAGAATGTAATAATTCTGATAATAATGGCCAATAAAATCATAACAGACAAAACATTAACCTAATATTCAAACAACACACCAATGTTGTTATTTTAAACAAAAACTAGAACTTCAACTTAAACTATTTTCAGTAATTAAAATAAAATGTATATATATATATATGATGAAATGTAAGATGAAAAACTTAAACAATATGTTTAGGATAAGTACAACAACCTTTTTTTTTTTTTTTACAAATATTAATTAACATTAACACCATGTAAAAAATATGTTTGAACTGTGACAGCAGCCTAGAGCAAGACTCTACAAGTCCCATCAATGATGTCAAGATGGATAAGAATTGTTGGAAAACCCTCATCTCAGACTACTACAGCCCCCTGGCATGTTTATTAGGCTGTGATATTGACTGCTGGATTGGGCGTAGGGGCCTCTCAGCATGATTTACGGGGGATTTTATCGATGTCATCTGCTGGAGTGGGGTGAGTGACATTTACAGGTAAATTCTCCCATGCAAGAGTCCATTACAATAACGCAGGATCCGTCTGTGGTTCCCCTGTGCACGTGCTGACCACAACCCAGCTACCATCACAGAGACAATAAATCTAGAGCACAGGGGCCAATGGCTCTGACCGCAGAGTTAACCTGACGCTCATGAACAGAAGGGCCAGATTAGTCAGTCTGGACAAGATGGACACAAAAATGACACACGCGGATAAACATCAGAAAAAACAAGCTGTTAGAACATGAGGATTTAAGAATACAGATTAATGCCTAAAATTAAAATTAATTCTGTCAGAAAAACTAAAAGACAAAATATTAGCCAAATATTAAAACAACATACCAGTGCTGTTACTAAAATTGAAATTAACAATTAAAATCCTTTTTGGGTCATTAGAAAAAAATTTTTTTTCAGTAATTAAAATAAAGTACTATTAAAACAAAATAAATATGAAATTAAGAATTTTAGCAGCTAAAATGTGTACTAAAATTCAATTAAAAGTATATAGAAGTTTATATAAGTTCAATGTCCCACATGACAAAATTACTAAAACTTAAACTAAAATAAATAAATAAATATTTGATGAAAAACTTGCCTTGGCAACTAACTAAAATATATTTGAGTACTACTAAAACTAAAATAAATTTAAGCTATAGAGAAACACTAACTAAAAGTACATAAAAACTGTTAATATCAAATATTCAACCCTGTAGTGTAATAGCATATAAATAATACTAAAGTCAACTGCAACATACTAACTTTTTGTTGAAATGTAAGCTGTATTCCTATATACAGTAAAAGGAATTCTTTGAATATATAACAATAATAATAAAAACATAAATAATTTTAGAGGTTCAAAAGACATCACAGTGAATAAATATCCATTTTCATTTTTGGCTCGAGAAGTTTGGGGATACACACCTGTCCTGTGTGTGTGTGTGTGTGTGTGTGTGTGAGAGAGAGAGAGAGAATGAGAGAGAGAGACAGACAGCATCACTGTTCAAGTGCTGCTACGCAAATAAATTATTAAGAGCCGTCTGCTGCACTACATCAAACCAGCAGAGAGACTGAGATATTCACTGCGGTACAGGGACAAGACTGCCGTCATATCTCTGGAGCACACACACATACATTCATGCTCAGAAATACAGGGACAAACCAGCGTTCTGCTTGTTCCTGCTCTTAAAGGAACAGGTCACCCAAAAATAAAATCCTTCTTCATTTACTCAACCTGATTTTCAGGATGTTTATCAGTTGCTCTCTTGAAAGTAGATGGTGACCAGGAGCAACCAAGACCCATAAAGGACAAAAGAAAGAAAAAAATTAATAAATTCTTGAAGATGGAGAGAGAAAAAAAAGCACCAAATTTTATAATAGCGTTGTCCTTGCTGGCTGTACATTAATTTACAAACTAAATGACTCTTCGGAGAATAGTTAATGGAATCGTTAAGAAAAACAGGGCTGTTACAGGCAATCAGAACCACCTCAGCTCCTCAACTGACAATCTCATTTAATTCTCCTTAATGAGCAGGTAGACAGAATCCACACACTTTTTCAATGCTCATTTTTTGGGGAAAACCTTAGTGGTAAAATATGCTAAACAGAGCTGAAAGTAGCAACAAGCGAAGATATTTAGTAAGAAAAGCGTGTGAATGACACTCATTATGATGAGGAAATTAGTTAGTCCATATTCCATGAGGGCCAGCTAATGAGTAACAACCTCAACACTCTTTCTTCTATAATTGTATTTCTTGAAAAAATATTTGTATAATAGTCCCATATTTTCCCAGCTAATGCCAAGGATAAGTCATTATGAGCCCATTGATAACTGCGGCTCTATAAAGGCTGTGTTCCTCCGTAACCCCGGGCCTCAAAGCTGCGGTCGGCCCCGCGCCAACACTCCGCTAAAGAGCGCTTGAGCTTTCAGCGCGCCGAATCAAATCCCAGCCAGTGTTTCAGTTCACATTAGGTGAATGACACTCACGCATATGCTTTGCTGAAAGTGCCAGAGGAGAAATCTGAATGATTCAGACCGAGTTCATGTGTGTGTGTGTGTGTGTGTGTGTGTGTGTGTGAGAGAGAAGAGAGTCTCGCAGCTCTTCACAGTGTGGGTGGGTGTGTGCTGTGAACACGGTAGCCTCAGCAGGCATCTAGATTGACTCTCTCCTGTAGGCTATAACGGGTAACATCTCTGATGTCATGAACTTGACTGAGACACTAATGATGCCAATTTATTCACAACTACAGCTCTTACTTTATCATCCCACACTTGTTCCTTAAGGCCAACTGCAGTTTCCAGCACAAGCCGAGCTGAGAGGATGTAAACCGTGTTGCTCTGCAAGTCCAACTCTATTCATTTGGTGGGACAGGGCACTTAAAAAAAAAAGCGAATCTGTGATCTGTTTATTTACTTCTGGTAAAAGTATAACTCACTTATCAAAGTCAACATGAAATTCATAGTATGACAATAAGGGCTGGGATAAACGCTAATTTTTTTAACGATTAATCTAGCGATTATTTTTTCGATGCATCGATTAATCTAACGATTAATTGTTTCAGACCGATTCGATTTTGATTATCTCCCCATTAATTGACTAAATATCCATTTTCATTTTTGGCTCGAGAAGTTTGGGGGATACACACCTGTCCTGTGTGTGTGTGTGTGTGTGTGTGTGTGTGTGTGAGAGAGAGAGAGAGAATGAGAGAGAGAGACAGACAGCATCACTGTTCAAGTGCTGCTACGCAAATAAATTATTAAGAGCCGTCTGCTGCACTACATCAAACCAGAGACAGAGACTCAGAGACTGAGATATTCACTGCGGTACAGGGACAAGACTGCCGTCATATCTTTGGAGCGCACACACATACATTCATGCTCAGAAATACAGGGACAAACCAGCGTTCTGCTTGTTCCTGGTCTTAAAGGAACAGGTCACCCAAAAATAAAATCCTTCTTCATTTACTCAACCTGATTTTCAGGATGTTTATCAGTTGCTCTCTTGAAAGTAGATGGTGACCAGGAGCAACCAAAACCCATAAAGGACAAAAGAAAGAAAAAAATTAATAAATTCTTGAAGATGGAGAGAGAAAAAAAAGCACCAAATTTTATAATAGCGTTGTCCTTGCTGGCTGTACATTAATTTACAAACTAAATGACTCTTCGGAGAATAGTTAATGGAATCGTTAAGAAAAACAGGGCTGTTACAGGCAATCAGAACCACCTCAGCTCCTCAACTGACAATCTCATTTAATTCTCCTTAATGAGCAGGTAGACAGAATCCACACACTTTTTCAATGCTCATTTTTTGGGGAAAACCTTAGTGGTAAAATATGCTAAACAGAGCTGAAAGTAGCAACAAGCGAAGATATTTAGTAAGAAAAGCGTGTGAATGACACTCATTATGATGAGGAAATTAGTTAGTCCATATTCCATGAGGGCCAGCTAATGAGTAACAACCTCAACACTCTTTCTTCTATAATTGTATTTCTTGAAAAAATATTTGTATAATAGTCCCATATTTTCCCAGCTAATGCCAAGGATAAGTCATTATGAGCCCATTGATAACTGCGGCTCTATAAAGGCTGTGTTCCTCCGTAACCCCGGGCCTCAAAGCTGCGGTCGGCCCCGCGCCAACACTCCGCTAAAGAGCGCTTGAGCTTTCAGCGCGCCGAATCAAATCCCAGCCAGTGTTTCAGTTCACATTAGGTGAATGACACTCACGCATATGCTTTGCTGAAAGTGCCAGAGGAGAAATCTGAATGATTCAGACCGAGTTCATGTGTGTGTGTGTGTGTGTGTGTGTGTGTGTGTGAGAGAGAAGAGAGTCTCGCAGCTCTTCACAGTGTGGGTGGGTGTGTGCTGTGAACACGGTAGCCTCAGCAGGCATCTAGATTGACTCTCTCCTGTAGGCTATAACGGGTAACATCTCTGATGTCATGAACTTGACTGAGACACTAATGATGCCAATTTATTCACAACTACAGCTCTTACTTTATCATCCCACACTTGTTCCTTAAGGCCAACTGCAGTTTCCAGCACAAGCCGAGCTGAGAGGATGTAAACCGTGTTGCTCTGCAAGTCCAACTCTATTCATTTGGTGGGACAGGGCACTTAAAAAAAAAAGCGAATCTGTGATCTGTTTATTTACTTCTGGTAAAAGTATAACTCACTTATCAAAGTCAACATGAAATTCATAGTATGACAATAAGGGCTGGGATAAACGCTAATTTTTTTAACGATTAATCTAGCGATTATTTTTTCGATGCATCGATTAATCTAACGATTAATTGTTTCAGACCGATTCGATTTTGATTATCTCCCCATTAATTGACTACTAACAATTTATACATGTTGATTTACATATCTGAATGAAAAAAATACATGAATTCCTTAACATTGCAATATATGTTTATTGCTCTTAAAATTAAAAAATAAAAGACTGAATGCATAAGAATGCATTACTTTGCACTTGTATAGAGATAGCATTCAATAAAATCTTGAAGCCTTGAAAACACATAGCTTACTGAAACAAGCTTACTGAACACATAGGGCCTAGCTTACTGAAAAAAAGTTCTTCTTTCAGATGAAAATAACAACAACTTGATGTCTAGCATTTAATAAAAAAGGTCACCCAAAATACTTGTTTAGAGCAATTGAAAAAATACGGTAACCAATGCTCCACTTGAAACTTTGGCGTTCCGCCCTTTTTCTATCGTGTCTAATGGTTTTGGTTAATATGCATGTGGGAGAGAGAGAGAGAGAGAGAGAGAGAGAGACAGAGAGAGAGAGCAAGACAGCGCTCGGGTAGTTTGAAGACTGAGTGCGCAAGCGCGCGTGAAACTTTGGTGTTTCGCCCTTTTTCTATCGTGTTTAATGATTTTGATTAATATGCACAAGGGAGAGACAGAGCAAGAAGAGCTCGTGTTGTTTTAAGACTGTGAGTGCGCGGCGCAGCCGGGGCTCTCTCTCGTACGCGCTCTGTCAGGCGCAACAGTCATTCTATTCTACATCACTGACCGATCAAATAAGGCTTTGACAGCCGCCAAAAAAAAAGATCAATGCAGAAAAACCCCTGGATTGGTTATATAACGTTGGACAGAATGTTGATCCGGCCATCGCGTGTAATCAGCGCACATAAGGTAAACATTTTGCAAAAGTTTTTTAGAGAAATAAAAACAGGTTGACGAATCGATGCGCATATTTTGCATCGACGTATTTTTTGCGTCGACGTCAACGATGACCTCGACACGTTGTCCCAGCCCTAATGACAATTTACAAGTAAAATTCAAATCTTCCTCCATCTGAAAATTTTACTCCGTATTTAGTATTTACTGTTATTTTTTTCTTTTGAACACATACACTTGTTTGTTTTCACAGAGCAAATAGAATGTGATATCCTGTCAACTTTAAAACAGAACTCTTTTGCAAATTAGTTCTGATGAAACACTTCATAGGACACCTGATACAATCATTTCATAGAAAATTAATAAACAAACACATCTCATAGTGAGATTTATTTGTGTTCTTTTTACGTTCCTTGGGGGTAGGAGAGGGGAACAGGATGTTGTGAAAAGAGAAAGAGGATAAAAGGAAGGAACGAAATGATGGATAGAGCAGAGCGGGTGGCTGTGATTCACTGTTTTGTCACCTGCAGCGGGACTGACCTTCATCTCTCCCCAATCAGCCTATTTACTCAGCATCAACGCCTCTCTTTCACTGGAGTGCCTCAAATGATCAGTGCCATTATTCAAAAGAGACAGCGGTGTGGCGATGCGACCAGACAGCTCTCAAACCCAACTCCATCAGCCGCAGCTAACATAGCAAAAATCACACCCCTCAGGAAGATGCCTTTTGATTTGCCGCGACTTTGTGCGCAACGAAGCTTAGCATTTAATTAATTAAACTTAAAGCGCTGACTCTGCTCGCGATTGGTCACGGCTCTTCCTTTTTGTCTGTTTTATTGCTTTTGTCGCAGGTTTTTGCCTGGACAGGGATTTAGCACATCTGACGCTCAATAAAAGAGTGAAGTACGACTCGAAGCACATCCTGCAGGCTTCTGGAGGAGTTCGGGTCATGGGCAGCGCCTGCGGCTATTTTTGTGTGTACAGTAGCCGTCTCTCTAACATTCTCCATTATGTCTACAGTCCTCGCTGTCATATTTGATTTGCTGTGCGATGGAACGGGAGGGAGTGCGTCAGAGAGACTGTCAGTCAGAAAACAGGAACGCTAGAGAGAGAGGGGGAGAGATACGGTCAGAGAAAGAGAGCGCTTGAAAGGAACGGCAAGAGAGCAATGAAGATCTGCACAGAGGGAGTCCACATATGCTTTCGTCTTTGAAATAACTTTCAAATGGCTGGCTGTGGAAGTCGCCAGCATTGTGTTACCCACCGTGGCATCTGCATCCCATTACTAAGAGCAAAAGAATCGCAATTACACTCTATTACTCCAGAAAAGCGGTGCGAGTAATTGATAGACTGGAACTCGGCCAAATGGCTGCTGTACCAATTAGAGGATCATCTTCTCCTGCTTTGTGCGAATATTTGAGGGCAAACATCTCACGCCATTTGCATGTGGTGTCATTTTGCTGCCAATGATTAGAGAGTAGGGAAAGTCTCTGCCCATATAAAGTAAAACATCTGGGAATCTTTTTCCATATATTACGTATGTATTTATGCATTACCGTGTTTATGCATGTCAATCCGGAAGAGATGGTTTCACCTGGAAATATCTGAGGCAAGCCAGTCAAAACCATTTCTTCATTCATATTTATGCATATACTGTGTGTTTTCCCCCCAAAAGCAACACGGTGTTATCATTATCGCACTCAAAAATCATATTTCCCTGATAGGTAGGATGCTTGTTAGAGGAGAGGACACCTCACAAGGTTTAAATGACAAGCTAACAAGCTTGCACAAGTCACGCTTGTTGTTGAAGCATTCTGCAATATGCTACAAAAGAGAACAGCGAACAGTCACCTTTACACAACAACCACAACTAAACTCTTTATACAAATGGACACAGATAAACATAACATAAAACCTCAGAAAAAAATCCTTATTATTATCTACTTATAAAAAAAAAAAACAATGACTCAACACAGAAAGAAAATTTAAAGCTCAAACAATTAAAAACACATATTCTTCGTATAGCTACCATATCTAAAAATATTTTTTATCTTAACCATTTCAAACTGTCTATTGTCCATAATGGTTTCCGTCTCATCTAAAGCAAGACCTAACAATGCAATTTCAAAGTATTTGGGGCTTATTTTGACTTTGTGTAGTCAGTCAAATTGCAGTCAAATCACTGCAGAACAAATGTAACGTTTTGTAAGGTTTTACATGCATTTTGTACTAGATCCATTTCAGATAATGCTAGATCTGGCTCAGAAGTAAACAAGCAGCCTAAAGCTCTACATCAGGTCTAGCTGATCAATCTGGTGACAAAGCTTTCAAGAAACTTGCCAGCACGGATTCATCCCATCTTGACCCTTTCAACCTGCTTCTTCTGCAGATCTTGTATCTTCATTCTTCAAAATATGCTAAGAAGAGTAAAGTTAGCCACCTTAATTGTGGATTATGGGGTGGGAAGCAGAGAGGATTTAGAAGGAAAGAGAGGGAGAGAAGACAGTGAACCCTGGGCAGGAACGTATGCAAACATGGTGGATCCACGAAGCTGACAGCTGCTTTAATAATATACAATGTTTTGTAGGCTCGCTGCAAAACACGATGCCAGATCATGCGCAAAACAAAACTCACCTGACATCCGTACTTACTCTGCTAATGCCTGATAGACTTTCCTCACACACACACTCTCTGAAACCTCATTTCCTCACAATTATGTAACTCCCTCACACACAAACACACACCCTCTGGGCTATTACCAAAACCTCTGCATGTTTGATCTTTGACACCTCAAATCATGTTTTAACCGCTAAACGGCACAGCTGCAATCAATTAGCGGCTGCGCGCTACCTCCAGCTGATAGCGAGGAAAAGCTCCTGTGCTTGGCAGGCGCTGCTCTCCCTCTGGAGCGGGGTGGAGCGGGGCTCTAATGGGACACAGCCGCCACGCTTGTACCTTCCCACAGGACTTCTGTGTTTGCAGCTGAGCTAGGGCCGAGACACAAGGAAGAGGGCGATCCAGCCCGGTGTCTCACGGCGCTGACATCGTGACGAGGTAGGCTGATGCGATTCTGACAGCTGGCCCAGAGAGACTGCGGTAAACAAAGGGGCCAAACGATTAAACTTCTTAAATCAGACAACAGGACCTGATTGCTCACGGCTTCTCAGATATTATCTCTGTGAGCTTCTGCGATGGACAGTGGACAAGAGGCCTGGTTTACGCGAGAATGCGAATGTTTGACCTGCTCGTGCAGTACTTCTGATCAATCTGGTTTGACTCCTCTAACTACACTGCAGTCAGTATGAACTCCACATGCTTTTTTTATTATGAGAGTTAATCAGCAGTGGCGTAATGCCTGAAGAGAGATCTCGAGGGCAGAGACACAGCAAGAATCCAGCACTCTCCTAATATCTCACAGGGGAGCCTCCTGATCTCAACCCAGCCTGCACCACAGGGTCCATCTTACAACACAAACACTGTTGCGTTCATCCACACATTCACTCCAGAGTCACGACAGATCCTGATCGGACACCGTTCAACCCTCTGTAGATGGAGGAATTATGCTGTAGCCTAAGAACTAGACTGGGAACCAAAATGGTTGTATGTTCACATCATCAAGGCACATACACACTAAATGGTACAGTAAACAATTACAACCAAAACTAAGCATAAATTACTTTGGATAAAAGCTTCCGCTAAATGACTTAATTAAAAGTGCATGCATTTGGTATCTGTGCATGACCACATGAATGTCTATAAGCCAATCACTCATTATGCACTATTCCGTCGGTTTATTTCCACCATGGATAGGCTGTTCCAACTTGTGTCACAAAACACAAGTAATACTATTCTCTACATATCCAAAATACCAGCTAACCAATCTTGTCAGGATGCTTTAAACAAGACTAGAGCCAATAGATATAAATGTCATTGCAGTGGAAATGTTTTGAAATCTGCTATAAAAACATAAAAAGAACCCATCCAAGTACTAACTCTCTCATAGGGCTCATACACAACATACTATGTTTTCAGTGAGCAGAAAAAGGGCTGCACAATTAATCAAGGAAAGAATGCACTTGTTGCTTAGCACAATTATCAAATGTCAAAGGCTGCAATTTTATTAAAAAATATATGCAATGTGTGTTACAGAGTGAAGCATGGCACTGTGTTAATTTACAAGTGAGCAGCTCATTACCGGCCGGTGTTCACAGTTACTGCTGCTCCACATGAACTTCATCTCTGTATCTACTCTGAGTTTGGGTTCCTTTAATGTGCATTTGGGAATGCAACGTATGCCAACCATCTTCCAATACTTGCATATCAACAAAAGAAAAGCTTTAAGGGCTCCCTGAGGTTTTCTGTCAAAATAAAATTCGACTGAATGTTAAAAAAAGATAAGTAAGATAGTTTCAAAGTGCAGGACGTAACAGCCCTGTGCTTTCTTGTATGAAGACGTGCACTCTATTAATTCATATTTATAGCATGAAAAGACTGTCATCCTACAGTCAGACAACTCAAGGATCATCTGCCACACCAAAACAAAGAGCAGACGACTCGGCCTCGAAATGACGGCAAGGCCATGCGGGCACCTACCGGAAGATTCCACATCTTTATTGCTTTGCTGCCAACTTCACTGGGAGTTTCTCTCTTTCACTGGGTCTGCAAGTTAGCTTCTCTCCTCCGCCTGTGCAAAATGAACTATTTAACCTCTTCAAAAAGAAGTCTCTGCTTTTCTTTACCTTTCTGTAAAGGTTTTCGCCCTCTTTCTTTTTTTAATTTAGTGAATATTTTTAATGCGTTTTTTTAAATAAAGCCAAACTTAAT
The DNA here is from genome assembly GCF_023724105.1 of Carassius gibelio. NCBI lineage: Eukaryota > Metazoa > Chordata > Actinopteri > Cypriniformes > Cyprinidae > Carassius > Carassius gibelio. The sequence continues at coordinate 23,783,436 of NC_068387.1, forward strand.
ATTCATCCAGTGCTTATCAATGTTTCTTTGCAAAGCAGGCCATAAATATTAATGAGGCGTTTCGCGTGGACCTGAAAGAGCCGGATACGCATCGTCTTTCTCTGTTAAGAAAGGGGGGTTTATCACAAATAAAAACCCCAGGGTAATTTTTCAAAAAATAATTGCCCTGCATGTGGTAAATGGTGTTATTTTCTGGTATTTAAAACTTTGGCAGGGCTCCCCATGTAATGATTTGCTGGCTGTGGAAAGCACTGGCATGTAGACAGAGCGAGCCATGCCGAGAGCGCGTCAGAGTGGGAACCGCTAAACTAACTGTGGCCACTCGGCTGGAAGGGTTCTGGAAAAGAAAAGAAGAAAAAAAAAGCAGGGAAGATGGACTCCAGCAGTGCTGCACTATTTTGGCTAGATCCATTTCAGGGAAGAAAAGAGAGGTCACAGAAAACAGGACATGTGCAAAACTGAATTACAGCATACGCTCCTTTACACGAGACAAGCATTTCTTGTTTGAAAAAAATAAACAGGGAAAAAGTAGATGAGACTAAGGTTAAGGGACTCGAAACGAATATTCATATTGATCCTACAGTATGAACAATCAATGAATGTTTTTCCAAAGAAAACAAACATTCCTAGAGCTAAAATCTGAATTGAATTGGCCACACCAAACAGGAAAGTCAATTAGAATTTGAATTGGAAAGACAGTAAGGGGAATTTACTGAATTATAATTACACAGATGATGCATTATGAGAAATTAACCCCCGAAACACAATCTTTTTTTATTAAATATAACGAAATATGTAAACTACTATCCATATATCCACCAACCCATTCATCCACCTACCTATCTATCCATCCATCCATCCGTACGTCCTTCTATCTACCAACCCATCCATCCACCCATCTGTCCATCCCTGCATGTACGGATTCATCCATCCATCATCCATCTACCAACCCATCCATCTTTCCATCCATCCATCCATCTGTCCATCCATGCATGTACACATCCATCCATCATCCATCTACCAATCCATCCATCTATCTTTCCTTCCATCCATCCATTCATCCATCCATTCATCTATCCACCCGTCTGTCCATCTATCCATCCATCCATCCATCCATCCATCCATCTACCAACCCATTCATACATCCACTGACCCATCCATCTATCCATCTACCCATTCATCCATCCATCTATCCATCCATTCATTTCATAAAAGTCATTCTCACTTCAAATCAACCCTAGAACAGACAAACCCATTCAAATCAATTGCAGATGAATAAAAATGTTTTTTTCCTGTTGCAAATCCTGTGTCATTCAGAAATACATCACATCAAACTGGTTGCAAATGTAGCTAATTTTGTGTTCATGTTTCAGATGTTTGCAGCCAAATACAAGTGATTTTTCCAAGTGAACCAGCATTAGTGCAATAAGAAGAGGGAGGTACGAGACCAGATGAGTGTAGTGCCTTTCACTCAGGTGGCCAGACAGATGCCAGGACGTGGCTCATTACAACATTTTTCAGCAGTGCCGTTCTTGCTTGGATGGTGTACAAAACACACATCCTGCACCACGCATAGGAGCTTGGCTTGGCTGAAGGCCTTGATGAACATCAGGCACTCTGAGAGAGAGATGGCGGATGACCTTCAGTGAATGTCACTGTAAAATGCAGAGGAAATTAACACAGAAGAACGCAGAAATACAGAAGCTGGAGGAAAGACCACAGACCTGGCTGCACAACTAATGACGGCCACGCTCAGGTCCTGAGCTTATCTTTCATCATGCACCGTTTGAATTAAAACAAATGTGATTCTAATCGCAATTAGTCTGCAAGTATTACAATTTCGCCCTGTCCGTCCTCCAATCTACACATTCGGTCAAACTGCCAATTTGCTCTTGATTGAAGATGGCGATCTCGAGTCACGGAGAAGCACTTATGTTGGGCAAA